>NC_134690.1:1627407-1671772 GCF_050947455.1 Rhinoderma darwinii | reverse complement strand
TGTAGGGGAGGAGTCGGCGTGGGGGGTTATATGGTGTGGGGGGAAGAGTCGGCGTGGGGGGTTATATGGTGTAGGGGGAGGAGTCGGCGTGGGGGGTTATATGGTGTAGGGGGAGGAGTCGGCGTGGGGGGGTTATATGGTGTAGGGAGGAGTCGATGTGGGGGGTTATATGGTGTAGGGGGAGGAGTCGGCGTTAGGGGTTATATGGTGTAGGGGGAGGAGTCGGCGTTAGGGGTTATATGGTGTAGGGGGAGGAGTCGGCGCGGGGGGGTTATATGGTGTAGGGGGAGGAGTCAGTGTGGGGTTATATGTTGTAGAGGAGGAGCCAGTGTGGAGGGGGTTATATGGTGTAGGGGGAGGAGTCGGCGTGGGGGGTTATATGGCGTAGGGGAGGAGTCGGTGTGGGGGGGGGAAGAGTCGGCGTGGGGGGGTTATATGGTGGGGGAGAAGTCGGCGTGGGGGGTTATATGGTGGGGGGAGGAGTCGGCGTGGGGGGTTATATGGTGTAGGGGGAGGAGTCGGCGTGAGGGGTTATATGGTGTAGAGGAGTCAGTATGGGGGGGTTATATGGTGTAGGGGGAGGAGTCGGCGTGGGGGGTTATATGGTGTAGGGGAGGAGTCGGCGTGGGGGGTTATATGGTGTGGGGGGAAGAGTCGGCGTGGGGGGTTATATGGTGTAGGGGGAGGAGTCGGCGTGGGGGGTTATATGGTGTAGGAGGAGGAGTCGGCGTGGGGGGGTTATATGGTGTAGGGGGAGGAGTCGGCGTGGGGGGGTTATATGGTGTAGGGAGGAGTCGATGTGGGGGGTTATATGGTGTAGGGGGAGGAGTCGGCGTTGGGGGTTATATGGTGTAGGGGGAGGAGTCGGCGCGGGGGGTTATATGGTGTAGGGGGAGGAGTCAGTGTGTGGGGTTATATGTTGTAGAGGAGGAGCCAGTGTGGAGGGGGTTATATGGTGTAGGGGGAGGAGTCGGCGTGGGGGGTTATATGGTGTAGGGGAGGAGTCGGCGTGGGGGGTTATATGGTGTGGGGGGGGAAGAGTCGGCGTGGGGGGGTTATATGGTGTGGGGGGAGAAGTCGGCGTGGGGGGTTATATGGTGGGGGGAGGAGTCGGCGTGGGGGGTTATATGGTGGGGGGAGGAGTCGGCGTGGGGGGTTATATGGTGTGGGGGGAGGAGTCGGCGTGGGGGGTTTATATGTGTAGGGGGAGGAGTCGGCGTGGGGGGGTTATATGGTGTAGGGGGAGGAGTCGGCGTGGGGGGGTTATATGGTGTAGGGGGAGGAGTCGGCGTGGGGGATTATATGGTGTAGGGGGGGGAGTCGGCGTGGGGGGTTATATGGTGTAGGGGGAGGAGTCGGCGTGGGGGGTTATATGGTGTAGGGGGAGGAGTCGGCGTGGGGGGTTATATGGTGTAGGGGGAGGAGTCGGCGTGGGGGATTATATGGTGTAGGGGGGGGGAGTCGGCGTGGGGGGTTATATGGTGTAGGGGGAGGAGTCGGCGTGGGGGTTATATGGTGTAGGGGAGGAGTCGGCGTGGGGGGTTATATGGTGTAGGGGAGGAGTCGGCGTGGGGGGTTATATGGTGTGGGGGGGAAGAGTCGGCGTGGGGGGGTTATATGGTGGGGGGGAAGAGTCGGCGTGGGGGGGTTATATGGTGTGGGGGGAGAAGTCGGCGTGGGGGGTTATATGGTGGGGGGAGGAGTCGGCGTGGGGGGTTATATGGTGTAGGGGGAGGAGTCGGCGTGAGGGGTTATATGGTGTAGAGGAGTCAGTATGGGGGGGTTATATGGTGTAGGGGGAGGAGTCGGCGTGGGGGGTTATATGGTGTAGGGGAGGAGTCGGCGTGGGGGGTTATATGGTGTGGGGGGAAGAGTCGGCGTGGGGGGTTATATGGTGTAGGGGGAGGAGTCGGCGTGGGGGGTTATATGGTGTAGGAGGAGGAGTCGGCGTGGGGGGTTATATGGTGTAGGGGGAGGAGTCGGCGTGGGGGGGTTATATGGTGTAGGGAGGAGTCGATGTGGGGGGTTATATGGTGTAGGGGGAGGAGTCGGCGTTAGGGGTTATATGGTGTAGGGGGAGGAGTCGGCGCGGGGGGTTATATGGTGTAGGGGGAGGAGTCAGTGTGTGGGGTGATATGTTGTAGAGGAGGAGCCAGTGTGGAGGGGGTTATATGGTGTAGGGGGAGGAGTCGGCGTGGGGGGTTATATGGTGTAGGGGAGGAGTCGGCGTGGGGGGTTATATGGTGTGGGGGGAGAAGTCGGCGTGGGGGGTTATATGGTGGGGGGAGGAGTCGGCGTGGGGGGTTATATGGTGGGGGGAGGAGTCGGCGTGGGGGGTTATATGGTGTGGGGGGAGGAGTCGGCGTGGGGGGTTTATATGGTGTAGGGGGAGGAGTCGGCGTGGGGGGTTATATGGTGTAGGGGGAGGAGTCGGCGTGGGTTGTTATATGGTGTAGGGGGAGGAGTCGGCGTGGGGGGTTATATGGTGTAGGGGGAGGAGTCGGCGTGGGGGGTTATATGGTGTAGGGGGAGGAGTCGCTGTGGGTTGTTATATGGTGTAGGGGGAGGAGTCGGCGTGGGGGGTTATATGGTGTAGGGGGAGGAGTCGGCGTGGGGGGTTATATGGTGTAGGGGGAGGAGTGGGCGTGGGGGGTTATATGGTGTAGGGGGAGGAGTTCAGCGTGGGGGGGTTGTATGGTGTAGGGGGAGGAGTCGCCGCGGGGGGTTGTATGGTTTAGGGGGGAGTCGGCGCGGGGGGGTGTAGGGGGAGGAGTCGGCTCGAGGGGTTATATGGTGTAGGGGGAGGAGTCGGCTCGAGGGGTTATATGGTGTAGGGGGAGGAGTCGGCTCGAGGGGTTATATGGTGTAGGGGGAGGAGTCGGCTCGAGGGGTTATATGGTGTAGGGGGAGGAGTCGGCTCGAGGGGTTATATGGTGTAGGGGGAGGAGTCGGCTCGAGGGGTTATATGGTGTAGGGGGAGGAGTCGGCTCGAGGGGTTATATGGTGTAGGGGGAGGAGTCGGCTCGAGGGGTTATATGGTGTAGGGGGAGGAGTCGGCTCGAGGGGTTATATGGTGTAGGGGGAGGAGTCAGCTCGAGGGGTTATATGGTGTAGGGGGAGGAGTCGGCTCGAGGGGTTATATGGTGTAGGGGGAGGAGTCGGCTCGAGGGGTTATATGGTGTAGGGGGAGGAGTCGGCTCGAGGGGTTATATGGTGTAGGGGGAGGAGTCGGCTCGAGGGGTTATATGGTGTAGGGGGAGGAGTCGGCTCGAATGGTTATATGGTGTAGGGGGAGGAGTCGGCTCGAGGGGTTATATGGTGTAGGGGGAGGAGTCGGCTCGAGGGGTTATATGGTGTAGGGGGAGGGGTCAGTTGGTATTCTATGCTGTTGACCGCTTCAGCTCCTGCTTTCATTTGCCGGCAGGATATGAGATTGCGAACCCCGGTATTCTGGTGCGGATCCAGCAGTCGGATGATTATTACCGCGGGTCACATGATGATGCCTTTAAGGAGGACGTCTCGGAGCGCAGTGAGTGATGTCTTTGCCGCACCAGGTCTCTTGTCTCCACCGCACGGGACTCTCTGATTTCTGTTCTTTTTCCACAGCTTGGAGGCCTCACCCAGACAAGTCCGAGGATAACATGGCCTGCTACCCCGAGCCCGCGCCCGAGCTCCCGTCCCTCAAACCTGATCTCTTACTACGGGTGAAACTGGAGAACGTGACCAATGAGCAGAGCTGCCAGACGTCCGCACCGCAGATGGAGGAGGAGGAGGAAGAGGAAGAATCCAGTAAGTGAATGTCCTGAAATGATGATATGTTTAATCATAGGATAAGCCATAATATCTGAAAGAGGAGCGGGGACCGGCATATCACAAGATTGGGGGTCCCCCTGTCCCTGCCTGGAGAGATGTCCGCCGGATCCAGGCGGAAACAGCTGTGCGGCTTCTGTAACTCCCATTTACTTCTATTGGAGTTACAGAAACCGGGTACCTAAGCTGTTTTTCGGAAACCCGACCTGTGTACGGATTTCCTTCCTGATGCGTCGGCCGTCTAACCAGGCGTATCGGGGAACCCCTGATCTCTGGGTGCAGGTCCTGGAGCCGCGTGTATCGCACATTTATGGCATATCCTCTGAGACGGGAATAGCCCTTTAACAAATACAAAGCATGAGATCCCATATATTACTGCAGCTGCATTGCATTGTGGGATATGCCGTGTTATACATGAGAAAAATGTACAGTGTTCAGTATAAACACTACATTTCCCAGAATGCATTTCAGCGCAGCTTTCGGTCTACTGTAGTTCATTGGTAGCCAACCTATAACATGGAGCCTCAGATGTGGCCCTTGACCTCAGCTCAGCACTGTCGATTGCATGAAGTTTCCTGTGTCCCTGCAGAGTTGATGGCACATGAGCGATCGCTACGTATTGTAGTCAGGGGAGTCCACAGATCACACATCTATGGCAGGTCTTATCCATACATAACATAAATGTGTACAGTGGGAGCACGGGAGAAAGCCGAGCAGAGCATGAGCAGTAAAGATTTTACCTTAAGAGGTGTGCCGCCCCGGGTGTGTGCCGCCCCGGGTGTGTGCCGCCCCGGGTGTGTGCCGCCCCGGGTGTGTGCCGCCCCGGGTGTGCACTGCCATGCCCCACGTGTACGGTATACAGATAGCGGAGCCAGGGACTGCCTGGTTGAGCACTGGCATGGCTGCTACCTGCGAGCATTTTCATATTTGCATGTCTGTTACGTGCAGCCACCATCATTAATATTTGCTACTTTTAGGCAATGCGGTGTTTAACCCAGACCTGGCATTGTGGATCAAGCAAGAGGAAGCCGTGATACCCGGAGAGCCCATCCCCCCACTGAAGGAGGACAGCGCAACGCCAGTAGTGGAAGGTAAATAGGCTGCTTACACAGACACTACTACTGTGACATCATCACCTCCATATTAGGCTGGATTCACACGAGCATGTTCGGTCCGTAATGGACGGAACGTATTTCGGCCGCTAATCCCGGACTGAACACACTGCAGGGAGCCGGGCTCCTAGCATCATGGTTATGTACGACGCTAGGAGTCCCTGCCTATCCGCGGAACTACTGTCCCGTACTGAAAACATGATTACAGTACGGGACAGTTGTCCTGCAGCGAGGCAGGGACTCCAAGCATCGTACATAACTATGATGAGGACGGCACCCTGCATTGTGTTCGGTCCGGGACTTCCGGCCGAAATACGTTCCGTCTATTACGGACCGAACATGCTCGTGTGAACCCAGCCTTATAGTGCAGCACAGATTATATATTAGTTAGGCCAGAGGCTTAGTGACTGATTTCAGGGACCCAGAGAGATATCACTGTGAGATAATGCGCCCCCTACTGTAAATGATAAGAATGGAAGAAATCAGTGAGAATCTCAGTCACTGCACGCCCCACTGACTGCTGATATTCTATTTGTTTATATTAGGGGGTATTCTAAATAAATATAATCAAACTTCAGCTGCTGAAGAACCTCTTTGTCATAAGCAAGCAAGCGAGTGAGCAAGGTCAGTCAGTAGATCTTTACAGTGAGTTATTTGGAGTTCATGTTCTGCAGACCATCTTTGTCAGGAGAAGTAGGCGCTGGGCTCATGTTAACTAATTAGATCTAATAATGGATGAGATATGTAGGGCCTGAGATAGAGGAGGCGGTGGGGAGAGCTGAGGAGGAGGAGGAGAGCTGGGCTGGAGGTGGAGGAGGAGGAGAGCTGGGCTTGAGGTGGAGGAGGAGGAGAGCTGGGCTTGAGGTGGAGGAGGAGGAGGAGGAGGAGGAGGAGGAGAGCTGGGCTGGAGGAGGAGGAGGAGAGCTGGGCTGGAGGAGGAGGAGGAGAGCTGGGCTGGAGGAGGAGGAGGAGGAGAGCTGGGCTGGAGGAGGAGGAGGAGGAGAGCTGGGCTGGAGGAGGAGGAGGAGGAGGAGGAGAGCTGGAGGAGGAGGAGGAGAGCTGGAGGAGGAGGAGGAGAGCTGGAGGAGGAGGAGGAGAGCTGGAGGAGGAGGAGGAGAGCTGGAGGAGGAGGAGGAGAGCTGGAGGAGGAGGAGGAGAGCTGGAGGAGGAGGAGGAGAGCTGGAGGAGGAGGAGGAGAGCTGGAGGAGGAGGAGGAGAGCTGGAGGAGGAGGAGGAGAGCTGGAGGAGGAGGAGGAGAGCTGGAGGAGGAGGAGGAGAGCTGGAGGAGGAGGAGGAGAGCTGGAGGAGGAGGAGGAGAGCTGGAGGAGGAGAGCTGGAGGAGGAGGAGGAGAGCTGGAGGAGGAGAGCTGGAGGAGGAGGAGGAGGAGGAGGAGAGCTGGAGGAGGAGGAGAGCTGGAGGAGGAGGAGGAGGAGGAGAGCTGGAGGAGGAGGAGGAGGAGAGCTGGAGGAGGAGGAGGAGGAGGAGAGCTGGAGGAGGAGGAGGAGGAGGAGAGCTGGAGGAGGAGGAGGAGGAGAGCTGGAGGAGGAGGAGGAGGAGAGCTGGAGGAGGAGGAGGAGGAGGAGGAGGAGGAGAGCTGGAGGAGGAGGAGGAGGAGGAGAGCTGGAGGAGGAGGAGGAGGAGAGCTGGAGGAGGAGGAGGAGGAGAGCTGGAGGAGGAGGAGGAGGAGAGCTGGAGGAGGAGGAGGAGGAGAGCTGGAGGAGGAGGAGGAGGAGAGCTGGAGGAGGAGGAGGAGGAGAGCTGGAGGAGGAGGAGGAGGAGAGCTGGAGGAGGAGGAGGAGAGCTGGAGGAGGAGGAGGAGAGCTGGGCCGGGGGACGAGGGGAGCCGGGGTGGAGGAGGAGGAGAGCCGGGGTGGAGGAGGAGGAGAGCCGGGGTGGAGGAGGAGGAGAGCCGGGGTGGAGGAGGAGGAGAGCCGGGGTGGAGGAGGAGGAGAGCCGGGGTGGAGGAGGAGGAGAGCTGGGGTGGAGGAGGAGGAGAGCTGGGGTGGAGGAGGAGGAGAGCTGGGGTGGAGGAGGAGGAGAGCTGGGGTGGAGGAGGAGGAGAGCTGGGGTGGAGGAGGAGGAGAGCTGGGGTGGAGGAGGAGGAGAGCTGGGGTGGAGGAGGAGGAGAGCTGGGGTGGAGGAGGAGGAGAGCTGGGGTGGAGGAGGAGGAGAGCTGGGGTGGAGGAGGAGGAGAGCTGGGGTGGAGGAGGAGGAGAGCTGGGGTGGAGGAGGAGGAGAGCTGGGGTGGAGGAGGAGGAGAGCTGGGGTGGAGGAGGAGGAGAGCTGGGGTGGAGGAGGAGGAGAGCTGGGGTGGAGGAGGAGGAGAGCTGGGGTGGAGGAGGAGGAGAGCTGGGGTGGAGGAGGAGGAGGAGCTGGGGTGGAGGAGGAGGAGGAGGAGAGCTGGAGGAGGAGGAGGAGGAGAGCTGGGGTGGAGGAGGAGGAGGAGAGCTGGAGGAGGAGGAGGAGGAGGAGAGCTGGAGGAGGAGGAGGAGGAGAGCTGGAGGAGGAGGAGGAGGAGAGCTGGAGGAGGAGGAGGAGGAGAGCTGGAGGAGGAGGAGGAGGAGGAGGAGGAGAGCTGGAGGAGGAGGAGGAGGAGAGCTGGAGGAGGAGGAGGAGGAGAGCTGGAGGAGGAGGAGGAGGAGAGCTGGAGGAGGAGGAGGAGGAGAGCTGGAGGAGGAGGAGGAGGAGAGCTGGAGGAGGAGGAGGAGGAGAGCTGGAGGAGGAGGAGGAGAGCTGGGCCGGGGGAGGAGGAGAGCTGGGCCGGGGGAGGAGGAGAGCTGGGGTGGAGGAGGAGGAGAGCTGGGGTGGAGGAGGAGGAGAGCTGGGGTGGAGGAGGAGGAGAGCTGGGGTGGAGGAGGAGGAGAGCTGGGGTGGAGGAGGAGGAGAGCTGGGGTGGAGGAGGAGGAGAGCTGAGGAGGAGGAGAGCTGAGGAGGAGGAGGAGGAGGAGGAGAGCTGAGGAGGAGAGCTGAGGAGGAGGAGGAGGAGAGCTGAGGAGGAGGAGAGCTGAGGAGGAGGAGAGCTGAGGAGGAGGAGAGCTGAGGAGGAGGAGAGCTGAGGAGGAGGAGAGCTGAGGAGGAGGAGAGCTGAGGAGGAGGAGAGCTGAGGAGGAGGAGAGCTGAGGAGGAGGAGAGCTGAGGAGGAGGAGAGCTGGAGGAGGAGGAGGAGGAGAGCTGGAGGAGGAGGAGAGCTGGAGGAGGAGGAGAGCTGGAGGAGGAGGAGAGCTGGAGGAGGAGGAGAGCTGAGGAGGAGGAGGAGGAGGAGAGCTGGAGGAGAGCTGGAGGAGGAGGAGGAGAGCTGGAGGAGAGCTGGAGGAGGAGGAGGAGAGCTGGAGGAGAGCTGGAGGAGGAGGAGGAGAGCTGGAGGAGGAGGAGAGCTGGAGGAGGAGGAGAGCTGGAGGAGGAGGAGAGCTGGAGGAGGAGGAGAGCTGGAGGAGGAGGAGAGCTGGAGGAGGAGGAGAGCTGGAGGAGGAGGAGAGCTGGAGGAGGAGGAGAGCTGCTGGAGGAGGAGAGCTGGAGGAGGAGAGCTGGAGGAGGAGAGCTGGAGGAGGAGAGCTGGAGGAGGAGAGCTGGAGGAGGAGAGCTGGAGGAGGAGAGCTGGAGGAGGAGAGCTGGAGGAGGAGAGCTGGAGGAGGAGAGCTGGAGGAGGAGAGCTGGAGGAGGAGAGCTGGAGGAGGAAGAGGAGAGCTGGAGGAGGAAGAGCTGGAGGAGGAGGAGGAGGAGGAGAGCTGGAGGAGGAGGAGGAGGAGGAGAGCTGGAGGAGGAGGAGGAGGAGAGCTGGAGGAGGAGAGCTGGAGGAGGAGGAGGAGAGCTGGGCCTGGGGAAGAGGAGAGCTGGGCTTGAGGTGGAGGAGGAGAGCTGGGCTTGAGGTGGAGGAGGAGAGCTGGGCTTGAGGTGGAGGAGGAGAGCTGGGCTTGAGGTGGAGGAGGAGAGCTGGGCTTGAGGTGGAGGAGGAGAGCTGGGCTTGAGGTGGAGGAGGAGAGCTGGAGGAGGAAGAGGAGAGCTGGAGGAGGAAGAGCTGGAGGAGGAGGAGGAGGAGGAGAGCTGGAGGAGGAGGAGAGCTGGAGGAGGAGGAGGAGGAGGAGAGCTGGAGGAGGAGGAGGAGGAGAGCTGGGCCTGGGGAAGAGGAGAGCTGGGCTTGAGGTGGAGGAGGAGAGCTGGGCTTGAGGTGGAGGAGGAGAGCTGGGCTTGAGGTGGAGGAGGAGAGCTGGGCTTGAGGTGGAGGAGGAGAGCTGGGCTCGAGGTGGAGGAGGAGGAGAGCTGGGCTCGAGGTGGAGGAGGAGGAGAGCTGGGCTCGAGGTGGAGGAGGAGGAGAGCTGGGCTCGAGGTGGAGGAGGAGGAGAGCTGGGCTCGAGGTGGAGGAGGAGGAGAGCTGGGCTCGAGGTGGAGGAGGAGGAGAGCTGGGCTCGAGGTGGAGGAGGAGGAGAGCTGGGCTCGAGGTGGAGGAGGAGGAGAGCTGGGCTCGAGGTGGAGGAGGAGGAGAGCTGAGCTTGAGGAGGAGGCAGAGAGTTGGGCCTGAGGTGGAGAGCTGGACCTCGAGAGGGGGAATATGTGGTTAGTTCTCAGCCTGAGGAGGTTGGTGGACCTGAGAGGGGGGAGGAGGAGGCAGAGTAACGCTAGGCCTTTGGGACGGTGAGCAGGAGGCTGGGGCATGGGATGATTGACCTTAGTTGGGCCTGTGTAGTACAGTCCTGCTCCTCGGTAAGGCCGGGATCAGTGTCCAACACCAGTTGTAATGTCAGCAGATGATGGGGTGACTGCTACCTGGTAAGCTGTAGGCAGATACTTTGATTCTTCCGTGCTGTCACATTGTACCTCACCTCATATGGTGATTTGTATCACCGCTCTACTACTTCTACTACTACTCATCGTTTACAGGATCTGTGTGTGTTCGCTAACTGAAAATTCTCACCTAGTACTGATCATGTGGTATACTCCAGTCCTATCCAGAGCTGCATCCACAATGACCCTGCTTCCCTGTGGCGTCACTCTACTCCATGCTGGTTTAGCATCTGCTTTAGTGCAGTGGTCTCCAACGTGTGGTTCTCCAACTACCTGCTGGGAGTTGTAGTTTCTCAACATTGATATAGAGCAGGCTCTGCTTGATTGCATTGAGATACAGTGTGCGCTCCAGAACTGTACATAGCCCTATGTAGAGAACACTACATCTCCCACAATGCAGGTCAGCAGGGCACTGTGCTCACATTATGCCAGCAGTATTGTGAATGTAGCATTGGGCACGGCTGGTGAGGTCTGGCTGGATACGTGTGTGTAGGTGACATGGATGATGGTAAGTGTAGTACGTGCTGGTCCTGTGGGGGCTCGTCCTGCGCGTGCAGCTCCCATACGTGGCCGGCGTGCGGTGGTATGAAGGTGTCCCCGGTTATTTGAGATGTGTTGACGTGGCCACGTCCCGTGTCTGGATATAAGTGTTGGGCTCTTGCCCTGTGGATGGGATGGATACAGATTCCTCTTCGGCTCAGACGTGTAACCTCGTTCATTCCTGTCCCTTCCAGCATTGACCCGGCCCCTCAACCCCGGAGGGCCACGACCGCTACCACCGCCGCCCGCCAGGAAACCACCTAGACCTTCCTGTGACAAGGCAGGAGTGCACAAACGCAACGGGCTGAAGCTGCGAGACAAGATCCTGGTACTCTGCGCCTACGAGAACAACGAGTCGGTGGGCTCCTTGGCTTCTCAGTTCGGGGTCAGCAGAGCGCAGATCGTGCAGATCGTCAAACGGAGGGAGGAGCTGCTGGACGCTCTACAGAACAACGTCAGCGGGGACCGCATCCGGCGGCGGCGGAGGACCACCAACGACAAGCTGAACTCTGCCGTGTGGGAGTGGCTGCTCACCACGCGGGACACCGACGTCACCTTATCCGGCCGCGTCATCCGGGAGAAGGCGCTACAGATCGCCCGAGACATGGGCATCGAGGACTTCAAAGCCTCAAACGGGTGGCTGGACAGCTTCAAAAAGGCCCACAACATCCACCGCAGCTCCCACCCCTTCTCCATGGCGGCGCTGGGGGGGATGGATGACTGGCTGTCCAGCGTGAGCGCCATGGATGACCGATAGCCGGCGCCTGTCACCCGGACACATCCAGTTTATTTATTTTTATAATAATTTTATTTTCTTAGATTAGCGTGACCTAAAACTTTTTATAATCCCAGGCGTCCTACCACATGTCACCTCTGGGGGCGCTGTGTGTATGTTCACAGTAGGGTCCATGTGTGCCCGGCCGCTCCGGACACGTACCCGTTATCCACGTCTTGGACAGAGGAGGAATAGTCTGCAGCATTGGCCCCCTCTGTATGTGATTATGATGTGCTGAATGTTCTTGTATTCTTGTCATTACGTGTGGAGCCCCCTGGTGGTGCAGAGAAGAAGCTGTGTGATTTGCTGAATGAGGTGAGAATAATAAGAGTATATAATGATGTGCAGCTCCAGTGACAGCACAAAGATACAGATACATCTACACGCTGACATCACATCCTATACTCCTGCCACATCCAGAGCTGCGGTTACAATTCTACTGTCACGTCTTCTACTCCTGCCACATCCAGAGCTGCGTTTACAATTCTACTGTCGCGTCTTCTACTCCTTTCACATTCAAAGTTTCAGTCACTCTTTTCTATTTTTAGTTCATATTTTCTACTCCAGTCACATCCGGAGCAGCGCTGCTATTCCGTTATGTCTTCTGCTCCTGTCACATCTAGAGCTGCTGACACAATTCCGCTGGTCTCCTGTTAGCTCTCAGGCTTCACCCGCTGTCCTGCATTGTAGACGTTGTATTTTTTTGTCACTAGACCGTGCCGTACGAGATCCGGGTTAATCTTCTAGGTGTGTCCGTCTGTCAGCCATGTTGACTCTTTGAATGTGACTGGAGTATAAAATGTAAGTCTTGCAGAAGTGTTAACAATGTTGCGTGTAAAATGATGTCGGGCTGATCTATGCTCCGCTGCATTGCGTTGTGAGAGATGTAGTATCCTGCAGTTACATTTCTTGGTTTCCATTTCGCAGACGTCGTCACCCACGGGCATCATCCCTCGGGCCCAGGAAAGACCTTAGAAGCCGGGCAGCCTCTGCCGGAGACGCTGGTGGGGAACCTGTTGCGGTATTTTGATGAGGAGAGGGAGAAGCACGCGCGGCTCAGGGCAGTGCAGCCGCAGCCGGCCCCTGAGGAGGGAGCTCAACTCTTCACTATTGACTGGGGTCTCCGAGGGGCGACGGGCAGGTTCCCGGACGGTCTGACCCCCGGCCCGGCTGTGGCCAAACAATATAAATGTCCATACTGTGAGAAGAGCTTCCTGCGCAGCACTCAGCTGAGGGAGCACGAGCGGACACACACGGGAGAACGGCCCTACCAGTGCCTCAAGTGCCCCAAGAGCTTCAGCCGCAGCACCCAGCTAAAGGACCACCAGCGCACGCACACCGGCGAGAGACCCTTCCAGTGCTCCGAGTGCGGCAAGACCTTCACCCACAGCTCCAACCTCATCCACCACCGGAGGACCCACACCGGCGAGAAACCCCACAAGTGCAACATGTGCCCCAAAAGCTTCAGCCAGAACTCTGACCTCAACCGGCACCAGCGCACCCACATGTCTGGAGACCGCCCGCACCAGTGCACGCGCTGCCACCGGACATTCATATACAAGTCTCAGCTGCGGATGCACAGCCGCGTCCATGTGGTGGAGGACATCCTGCAGGGGGTGGAGCGGGGAGCCGGAGCAGAGGACATGACGTGGAGTAACCCGCCCCCGTGATACACGGACCCTCTCACCCCTGTGCCAAGGCTGCCCATCGCTGCAGTCCCTGAGCTTGAATTTTTTGAATGTTAAAGTCCCCGTCACCACCTGTCATGAGAACGCCGCCTGTCGCTTTATAATGATCTCCTGACGTCACTATTGTACAATCCTCAGCAGGCAGCAGCTCCGCGTGTTGTGATGTTTTCTCCACACTAGGGGGCGCACATGGGGTCTGGATGCACGATACTAGCAGGGCCCAGGGCTTTACTGCTCTTACAGATGGTAGTCAGTCAGTAGCGCCCCCTGCAGGAGAGGACCCTGCAGCCTCATGTCCTGGGAATTAAATGACCGGCGCTCTCCACCCTCCCAGAGACTGAGCCGTCCTCTCACCCATGTAAAGTGATATAAAGGAGCCTCGTCCTCCCCGGCGATGCAGAGGGGCCTCGTCGTCCTCCCCGGCTGCTTGTCAGGATATCCCTGTCCCAAGTGTCGTCTGCAGCAGCACCTGCGAGCGTTATACGGAGATGTCCCGAAATGTGGCGACCGCAGGCGGCCTATTAATATAAGGGGCGAGTGGCTGTCAGACACATCAGATCCCTAGGATTCAGTGGGGCGATCATAATTTGATCTCCCCCTTTTCCAGGGTCTTACACTCCCCCCACCCGTCAGTACATTCTGATATCTATAGGGCACCACACTATTAATATACAGGCCGGGTAACGATTTCTGACGAATGTGAACCCTTCCTGGAATAGTGTCGCTTCCCCACCCCCACTGCACTTGCCTTATTGTGTGCACTCTGAGTGGGCGGAGCATGACTCACCCCTTAAGCCCGCCCCATGCTATCTGTTGCATAGAACAGGCCTCTAAATAGGTAAGTGACGGGTGGGGGAAGTTCTTCTCCTGACATCGCCTTTAATAACAATCTAGACTGAGTGGCCCAGCTTCAGCCCACAGGGGCATCGTTTGGAAAAAATATGTGACCCCTTTTAACCACTAGAATGTAATTTTATATATATATACTCTCCTTCCCTACGTACAGGGGGATTTGCACTTTATGGCTCAACACGTAAGCACAGACATTGATGTATTCAGACGTGAGACCCCCGGGCGAGAGCGGCTCCTGGTGACTCGGGGTGGTTGTATGAGGGCGGCTCCTGGTAACTCGGGGTGGGGGTGGTTGTATGAGGGCGGCTCCTGGTAACTCGGGGTGGGGGTGGTTGTATGAGGGCGGCGACGCCTGCGTGTCACATTGTACTGCTTGTTAACATTAAACCATCACTGGTCATGAGGACGGCTCTTACCTTGTCTTATTGTCCTGTGAAGCAGAATCCTGTGGGCACACACCCCTGTCCTGAAATACTCTGTGCTGGTCACCGGGTGGATTGACTTCATCCTGAGTAGAAGGACCGGTCTAGATCCACCGATCCATCTTATACTAATCCTTGTGATTCATGGATCTACTACCAGGACTACGGTACTGACGGACTTTGTTGTGCTATTCACAGTCGGGGGAGGTGGTGACCCCCGAGGGCCCAGTAGCGGCAGCCGGTAATATTTTATACCCATCGTCCGGTTCACATGTAGGATACCTGAGTTAACCCCCTCAGTGACCACCAATACGCCTTTTCACGGCGGCCCAGTCTAAGTCCTGCACGGGTGTCTGATGACAACCGGGCTCCTGCTCCAACGGTAGCGATCGAAGTTTACTTTGATCGCGGCCATTTAACCTGTTAAAGGGAATGTGTCGCTAGAAATTTTGTTTTTCTTTAGTTAAACAGTATATAAATGATTACACATTGTTCTAATTTTTTTAGAAGTCAGGAAATATTATAAATTCGCTTCTAATTTATAACATTTCCATGTGCTGGCCACTAGAGGGAGCAGTTCCCAAAATTGCAGCATTGGCATGTGGTAAAGCAACCTCATTGCTTTATGCTGCAGATTTGGGGTGGGCACACTCGCTCTAGTGTCCTGACACAATCCCCCCTCCCTTATTCTGGCTAGTGCCGGGAGAAAGGAGGGGGTTGAATGTTCAAACCTCCTACACTGTGTGCCGCCATTTTTTTGAGCGACTGCACAGTGTAGGAGGATTAGATACAGGGCTCAGCAGACAGTATAACATGAACAAACATAACTTACCTGCTGCCTCCACTCCTAGTCCTTGCGTCTGAACATATAGCCGGAAGCCGCGACCGTAAGTAGTCGTCTTACTGTCCGGCCGCGGCTTCCGGTCCACATGATAATGGCGCGGGATGTCGCTCTACCAAAGACCTTCCTTTTGGTCTGAGAGCGGCGCATGAGCTGTTCCCACACAGACGGCGTACGCTATAGTGACTGGAACGGCTCCCGTTCACATTCTCTATGGGGATGTATGGTCCGTATTCCATCTCTGTATGTGTCGTTAAAACACAAATAAATAAAATTTAGTTTAACTTGTTTACAGAGTTGGGGAGATCCCTCTGTCACGTATCAGTGGCCCGCAAATGCAATCGCGGGTCTCCGATGGGGTGTCATGGCAACCGGGGGCCTGATAAAAGCCTCCAGATCTGCCCTGGGTATATGCCTATTCCAACCAGAGATACGTCCTAATAGATTGTCAGAGTTAGGCCCTGTTCACACACAAACTGAAAAACGTCTGAAAACACGGAGCGGTTTCAAGGGAAAACAGCTGATTTTTAGAAGTTTTTTAAGCCAGTCGCGTTTTTCACGGCCGTTTTTGGAGCGGTTTTTCTATAGAGTCTATGAACGGCTGAAGAAGTGACCTGCACCAGGCGTTTTTTTGTTACGCAGCCTTTTTGAAAAATGGTCCGTTTTAACAGAACGCCGGTTTTCCCATTGAAATGAATGGGCAGATGTTTGGAGGCGTTCTGCTTCCGATTTTTTGCGGCCCGAAAATGGGACAAAAATAAGCCGTGTGAACATCCACTTACAGTGACAGTCCGTTTACCAAAGCGTTATAGCAGCGATCTGAAGATCGCACAGTGACGCCCCCTAGTGGGACTAAGAAAATAAGTCATAAATGGGAAATAAAAATGATACTAAAAAAAGAAACCATTTTTTTTCCCATAAAATGTGGTTTTATTTAGTAAAAGTGTAAAAAATAAATAAAACTACACACGTGGCATCGCCGCGACCGGAATGACCCGAACAATGAAGTTAATGTCATTTAAACCGCAAGATGAACACCGTAAAAACCCCACAAAAAAAGATGGCGAAATTGCTGTTTTTTTTTGTTTTCATTGCCCCCCAAAAAAGTCATAATACAAGTTAATCAATAAGTCCCATGTACCCCCAAACCGCACCAATCAAAACTACGTCACGTCCCGCAAAAAACAAGCCCAAAAAATCACGACACGGACGAAAAAATAAAAAAGTTACGGCTCTTGGAAAGCGACGAGGCAAAAACAAATAATTTTAGTTCAAAAGAGTTTTTATTGTGCAAAAGTCGTAAAACATAAAAAACCCTAAACACGTGTGATATCGCCGTAATCGTACCGACCCGTAGAATAAAGGTAACCTGTTATCTACGCCGCACAGTGAACGGCGTCAATTTAAAACGCATAGAACGATGGCGGAATTTCAGGGGTTTTTAAGAAAAAAAAAAAAGTTAACAAAAGTTAATAAAAAAATGATATGTACCCCAAACTGGTGCCATTAAAAAGTACAACTAATCCCGCAAAAAACAAGTCCTCACACAGCGATGTCGCCGGAAAAATAAAAAAAGGTGTAGCTCTTTAAATGCGACTATAGAAAAATAGGCCGGTCACTAAGGGGTTAAAGGTTAGGTCCAGGATTAGAACAACATGGCGGCGTTCTTCTAGTGAAGTGCATAGAGCTGAGCTGCAATACCACCCACAACCTGTTGACTGGTGTGGTGCTGTTTTTGGAAGAAAGAAAACCGCTTTTAAATATAACATTGAAAGCCGACAACTCCTGAGAGCTCTGACGTGAAGGCGTCCGCCATGTTGGGATTCCATCCGTAGCACTGACCATATTCGAGCTTAACCAAAAAAATGGCAGTAAAGAAAATGTTATTTGTGCTGGATAACGACTGAGGGAAGTGTAAGACAAACAACAAAAACCATTATTTTTGAAATAGTTGCTTTGGAGCCACAATCCACTTATTGGTATAGAAGTACCAGCCGCAGCGGAGGAGGTAAATACCTGTGACTACAATCTTTAAATGTCCAAGACTCGTGTTCCTTCCCAGACACTCGTCTGTTCCTCTCGGGCCTCAGATGCAGCTCAGAAGTCCAGCGCCGGAGGCCAAGATGGCAAATATCTGCCCGGCTACAGAGATAGGCCGGGAGGAACGAGATCCGGACGCAGCAGAAGACCAGCATGCTGAAGGTGATCAGTTTGGACTCATTGTAGGTTCCTGGAAGGTTCATTGCCAGAAAGGCTTCTAAGAAACTGATCATGGCCAAGAAGGCCATGAATCCGAAAGTCACGTAGAAGAATAACTTATGTCCTTCATTACACTCTAATATTATCTTGTGGTTTTCTAATTGAGTGTTTAGTGTTGGGAAAGGAGGAGACTTGTGAAGCCAAACAGAAAAAATGACGATCTGCAGCCCGGAGCAAAGTCCTACAACGTTACGTGGGATGGTAGGTCCCAACCATTTCCTCAGAGGACTATTCAGTCCAGGATTGTCTTAGCCAGGACTGAGGAGATGCTGATGGAGAATACCACACTGAAGAATGTTTGTCTCAGGAGGCAGGTCTGTAGATGGTTGACCTATGAAGACCAAGCAGCAGAGAATGAGGGACAAGATGTAGCGGAGCTCCCGGTTAGGGAGAACATACAGGCCATGGACATCGGTGGCTCTTCGCATGACAAAAATGTTATGTATTTTGGGACACCTCAGTTTCATTCTTCATTTGACGACTGGTGACATCTCCGGCATAAACCTGCATCCAAACCACGAAGTCTCTGTCATTTGTGGCACCTACAAACATGCGTGGGTTACAAAATAAAGCCGGTATTCAGTACACCAGTTCTTGACTGCAGCTCGACCATTCGTTTCCTCTCCAGCTCGACCATCTAACCCGGCCCCTAGGGCTGGGCGATTTTGACAAAAAATAGTGTTGAAAAAAAAATCGAGATTCTATGGCCGATTTTCGATTTGAATCTCGATTTTTCAGGTTTTTGTTAAATAAACTGAAAACAAAAAATACCAAGACCGGGTATATATGGTGCATTGCCAGTGTACAGTATATATGGTGTGGTGCATATATGAGCAGCAGGAGAACTGTGAGACCGGAGGTCAAATACGCAGACGCGCCCATTCACGTCACTTTTTCCCCGCGCTTAGGTGTACGCCTGAAAAGATCCGGACATACACGGTAAAGTGTTTTTGTTTTACAATTAGTCTGGCGTAACATGGAGGCACACAGATAACTCTCAGACAGAAAATACTACACCCTGCTTAATGAAGACCCCACCAAACAATACACAGTAGAACTTGTCCGTATTATCAATAATTTCAACGCTGTATCAGACAGTTTAATGGACCTTATACCGGACAATCCCAGAATGGGAACTTTCTACATGTCACCTAAAATACATAAAGAAGGCAATCCAGGGAGACCAATCATTTCAGGTGTTCGGACTTTAACTGAGAATATTTCTGGCTGGGTGGAAAATCTTCTAAAGCCCTTGGTGAGAGGTGCACACCCAGTTATGTTCAGGACACCACAGACGTCCTCTGCAAACTCTCAGCCCTAGGTCCACTACCAGAGGGAACAATATTGGCAACTATGGATGTGGAATCTTTATATTCTAACATCCCCCATGAGGATGGCAGAGCCGCATGCCAACACTTTCTTCAAAAGAACAATCTAGCGACAGAGCCAGCCCTACAACTCACCAGGTTCGTACTCCATCACAATTATTTTTTATTTGACAAAGACATATATCTGCAATGTATGGGAAGCGCTATGGGTAGCAAAATGTCACCACAATACGCCAACCTGTTCATGGCCAAACTAGAGGAAGAGTTTTTATCAACCTGCGCAACTAAACCTCGAGCATGTTTCCGGTACATTGATGACCTGCTGATAATCTGGACAGGCTCTGAACATGAACTGCTTTCTTTCCATAAAAACTTCAACAAGTTCCATCCTACCACCAAACTCACTCTCAACTACTCTACATCTCAAATACATTTTCTGGACATGACCATATACATGAGAGACAATACCATACAAACAACAATCTACCATAAACCTACAGGCCGTCCAGCATATCTGAGATGGAACAGCTTCCATCCGAGACACATAAAGAAATCCATCATCTACAGCCAGGCTCTGCGATACATACGGATCTGTTCAGACTGTGAAGACACAAAACAACACCTGCTATCACTGAGGAATACATTCTTACAACAGGGATACCATCCAAGGATTATAGATGATCAGATCTACAGAGCAACAAGGATTCCAAGGAGCAATCTTCTGGAGTACAAAAAGAAGGAAGACAACAGCAGGGTGCCCCTAGTGGTCATATACAACCCCCTAATGAACATCTTGAGGAAAATTGCTGCTGATCTCCAACCCATATTCAACAAAGACAATAAACTGAAGGAAATATTCCCAGATTTACCACTCCTTGCCTACAAACAGCCACCAAACCTAAGGAATCTCCTGGTCAGAAGTCCCTCTCACCACCATCAGAGACTGGCACTTTTCCTTGCAACAGTAGAAAATGCAAGACCTGTACCAACATCTGGTCATCAAACACCATCCAGATACCAAACACGCAGCAGGACTATAAAATCACTGGCACGTTCTCCTGTACATCCTCCAATGTAGTGTACATGATCCTGTGTACAAGGTGCATCAATAAAGGAATCTACATTGGAGAAACAATACAAAAACTACAAACCAGGATGAATCTTCACAGACATACAATAAAACAGGAGGTGGATACACCCGTGGGAAAACACTTCTCTCCACCTGATCACAGTTTGGCAGATTTAAAGGTACTCATTCTGAAGGGTCATTTTAAAAATAACAGAGAAAGAAAAGTTTGGGAATTCAAGATGATGATAAAATTCCAGTCATTGACACAAGGCCTCAATCTAACCCCAGGATTTATGAGCCACTACATGGACACACGTCACATCCCCCATCAGACTGACTCCAGATGCCTCAACTCCTAAGTCATCACCCCTATAACCTCAGTTTTATTGCCCCGGCTTATCTTAACCCCTTCCCTCTTTAGCCACTTTTGACCTTCCTGACCGAGCCTCATTTTTCAAATCTGACATGTGTCACTTTATGTGGTAATAACTCCGGAATGCTTTCACCTATCCAAGCGATTCTGAGATTGTTTTCTCGTGACACATTGGACTTTATGTTACTGGCAAAATTTGCTCGATATGTTCAGTATTTAATTGTGAAAAACACCAAAATGTAGCGAAAAATTGCAAAAATTAGCATTTTTCTCAATTTAAATGTATCTGCTTGTAAGACAGGCAGTTATACCACCCAAAATTGTTTCTAATTAACATCACACATATGTCTAC
Organism: Rhinoderma darwinii; assembly: GCF_050947455.1. Lineage (NCBI taxonomy): Eukaryota > Metazoa > Chordata > Amphibia > Anura > Rhinodermatidae > Rhinoderma > Rhinoderma darwinii. The sequence goes on along the minus strand of NC_134690.1, from coordinate 1,651,571 downwards.
TTTAGATTGGCATCGTTTTTTGAACATCCTTTTATTTTTCTATGACCTCACAAGGCTTAGAACTTTAGCAGCAATTTCTCACATTTTCAAGAAAATTTCAAAAGGCCATTTTTACAGGGGCCAGTTCAGTTGTGAAGTGGCTTTGAGGGCCTTATATATTAGAAACCCCCAAAAAGTCACCCCATTTTAAAAACTTCACCCCTCAAAGTATTCAAAACAGCATTTAGAAAATGTCTTAACCCTTTACACATGTCACAGGAATTAAAGCAATGTAGAGGTGAATTTTACAAATTTCATATTTTTTTGCAGAAATAAATTTTTAGTACAATTTTTTTTATAACACAGAAGGTTTTACCAGAGAAATGCAACTCAATATTTGTTGCCCAGTTTCTGCAGTTTTAGGAAATATCCCACATGTGGCCGTAGCGTGCTACTGGAATGAAGCACCGGCCTCAGAAGCAAAGGAGCACCTGGTGGATTTTGGGGCCTTATTTTTGTTAGAATAAATTTTAGGCACCATGTCAGGTTTGAAGGGCTCTTGCGGTGCCAAAACAGTCAAAATCCCCCAAAAGTGACCCCATCTGGGAAACTACACACCTCAAGGAAATTATCTAGGGGTACAGTGAGCATTTTGACCGCACAGCTTTTTTACAGAAATTATTAGAAGTAGGCCGTGAAAATTAAAATCAACATTTCTTCAAAGAAAATGTAGGTTTAGCGATTTTTTTTCTCATTTTCACAAAGACTAAAGGAGAAAAAGCACCGTAAAATTTGTAAAGCAATTTCTCCCAAGTAAAACAATACCCCACATGTGGTAATAACCGGTTGTTTGGAGACACGGCGAGGCTGAGAAGGGAAAGAGCGCTATTTGGCTTTTGGAGCTCAAGTTTAGCAGGAATGGTTTGTGGAGGCCATGTCACATTTACAAAGCCCCTGAGGGGACAAAACAGTGGAAACCCCCCACAAGTGACCCCATTTCGGAAACTACGCCCATTGAGGAAATTATCTAGGGGTATAGTGAGCGTTTTGACCCAACAGGTTTTTTGCATAAATTATTGGAAATAGTCCCTGAAAATGACAATCTAAATTTTTTCAAAGAAAATGTAGGTTTAGCTAATTTTTTCTCATTTCCACAAGGACTGAAGGAGAAAAAGCACCGTAAAAGTTGTAAACCAATCTCTCCCGAGTAAAACAATGCCCCACATGTGGTAATAAACGGATATTTGGACACACGGCAGGGCTTAGAAGGGATGGAGTGCCATTTGGCTTTTGGAGCTCAAGTTTAGCAGGAATGGTTTGCGGAGGCCAGGTCACATTTACGAAGTCCCTGAGGAGACAAAACAGTGGAAACCCCCCACAAGTGACCCCATTTTGGAGACTACACCCATTGAGGAAATTATCTAGGGGTATAGTGAGCTCTTTGACCCCACAGGTTTTTTGCAGAAATTATTGGAAGTAGGCCCTGAAAATAAAAATCAACATTTTTTCAAAGAAAATGTAGGTTTAGCTTATTTTTACTCATTTCCACAAGGACTGAAGGAGAAAAAGCACCACAAAATTTGTAAAGCAATTTCTCCCGAGTAAAACAATGCCCCACATGTGGTAATAAACGGCTGTTTGGAGACACGGCTTGGCTTAGAAGGGAAAGAGCGCTATTTGGCTTTTGGAGATCACATTGAGCAGGAATGGTTTGCGGCGGCCATGTCACATTTGCAAAGCCCCTGAGGGGAAAAAACAATGAAAACGCCCAAAAAGGGACTCCATTTAGGAAACTACACCTCTTGAGGAATTCATCTAGGGGCGTAGTGAGCATTTTGACCCCACAGATGTTTCATAGAATTTATTAGAATTGGGCAGTGAAAATAAAAACAATCCTTTTTCTTCAATAAGACGTAGCTTTAGCGCAAATTTTTTCATTTTCGCAACAAATAAAGGAAAAAAAGAACCCAACATTTGTAAAGCAATTTCTACCGAGTACGGCAATACCCCATATGTGGTCATAAACTGCTGTTTGGGCACACGGCAGGGCTCAGAAGGGAAGGACCGCCATTTGGAGTGCAGATGTTTCTGGATTGGTTTCTGGGCGCCTGTGGGCCCAAAACAGTGGAAACCCCCCAGAAGTGACCCCATTTTGGAAACTACACCCCTCAATGCTTTTACCTACGGGTGTAGTGAGCATGTTAACCCTGCAGGTGTTTTGTAGAAATTAGTGTGAACTCGATGTTGCAGAGTGAAAATGGGATTTTTTCCACAGATATGCCAATATGTGGTGCCCAGCTTGTGCCACCATAACGAGACAGCTCTCTAATTATTATGCTGGGTTTCCTGGTTTTAGAAACACCCTACTTGTGGCCCTAATCTCTTGCCTGGACAGTCGACCAGGCTCAGGAGTGAAAGCGTACCATGTAAAATTGAGGCCTAATTTGGCGATTTACAAAGTATTGGTTCACAACTGCAGAGGCTCAGATGTGAAATAATAAAAATAAACCCCTGGAAAGTGACCCCACTATGGAAACTGCACCCCTCAAGGCATTTATTAAGGGGTGTAGTGAGCATTTTCACCCCACAGATCTTTTCCATAAATGAATGCGCTGTGGATGGTGCAAATTAAACATTTATATTTTTCCCTAGATATGCCATTCAGTGGCAAATATGTCGTGCCCAGCTTATGCCACTGGAGACACACACCCCAAAAATTGCTAAAAGGGTTCTCCCGGGTATGACGATGCCATATATGTGGAAGGAAACTGCTGTTTGGGCACGCTGTAGGGTTCAGAGGGGAGGAAACGCCATTTGGCTTTTGGAGCGTGGATTTTGCTTGGTAGTAGTTTTGTTTGGAGTCTTACTGGTGTTTCCGTTTATAATGTAGGGCATATGTAAGCCGGGCGGAGTATATAAGGGGCATAGTCAGGTGGTATAATAACGGGGTAAAAAAAAACAATAAAATAATCCATAGATGTGTGTTACGCTGTGAAGCAATCCTTTCCGCACAGGCCGGTGTCGCACTGATAAATGGTGTCATTTCTTATCCCCCTTTTGGTCCACATTCCGCGCCTTTGTAGTTTGGGAAATTTTGCTGTGAAGTGTTGTCCTGGTATAATACGGGCACCGTCGCTTCCAGCGGATATGTTTGGGCTCTCCCCTTCCTGGTTCCCTAATTTTAGGTCCTTGAAAAATCGCCTCTTCAAACAGAAGAAATGTTCCCCTCGGGCACAACTGCATATTTTTTTATTTCCTGACTTATTGGAGCCATAACTAATTTTATTTTTCATAGACGTAGCGGTATGAGGGCTGGTTTGTTGCGGGACGAGCTGTAGTTATTATTGGTACCATTTTGGGGTACATGCGACTTTTTGATCACCTTTTATCCTATTTTTTGGGATGCCAGGTAAACAAAAAAATGCAATTCTGGCACAGCTTTTTTTCGTTTTTTTTATACAGCGTTCACCATGCGTTATAAACTACATGTTACCTTTATTCTGCGGGTCAGTACGATTCCGGCGATACCTAATTTATAGAACTTTTTATGTTTTACAACTTTTTGCACAATAAAATTACTTTTGTAAAAAGAATGTATTTTTTCTGTCGCCAAGTTGTGAGAACCATAACTTTTTAATTTTTTTGTCGACGGAGGTGTATGAGGGCTTGTTTTTTGCGGGACGAGCTATAGTTTTTATAGGTACCATTTTTGGATACGTGCGACTTTTTGATCACTTTTTATTCTAATATTTGTAGGGCAAAGTGACCAAAAAACAGAAACTCTGGTAACGTTTTTTACGGTTTTTTTTACGCTGTTCACCGCGTGCAATAAATAATATAATATTTTGATACCTCCGGTCGTTACGGTCGTGGCGATACCAAATACATATGGTTTATTATTATTTTTCAATAATAAAGGACTTGATAAGAGTAAAAGGGGGATTGTGTTTTATTTGATACTTGAAACTTTTACTGTTTTCAAACTTTTATTTTGTGCACTTTTTTTTACACTTTTTTATACTTTTTTTTACACTTTTTCTCAAGTCCCACTAGGGGACTTGAAGTTCCAACGGTCAGATTTATTTTTTTCTAATACATTGCACTACCTATGTAGTGCAATGTATTAGATCTGTCAGTCATTCACTGACAGCAAGCCGATTAGGCTTCGCCTCCCGGCGGGGCCTAAATCGGCTTCCGTAATGGCAGAGCAGGAGACCATTGTGTCTCCTGTTGCCATAACAGCAGTCGCCAGTCCCGATTGCCTGTCAGGGCTGGCGATCTGCTAGTAACCGCTACGATGCAGCAATCGCTTTCGATTGCTGCATCGAAGGGGTTAATGGCAGGGATCGGAGCTAGCTCCGGTTCCTGCCGTTACAGGTGGATGTTAGCTGTACAGTACAGCTGACTTCCACCGCTGATGACGCCGGATCAGCTCCTGACCCGGCGCCATCTTGCCGACAGCTACGGAAGCCGATCAGGCTCCGCCGCCGGGCGGATCTTGACCGGCTTCGGTGCTAGGCAGACCGGGAGGCCAGTATTAGGCCTCCCGTTGCCATTGCAGCCACCGGAACCCCGGCAATTTCATTACTGGGGTTCCGATGAGCTGCAAACACCTTAAGTGCAGCGATCGCGTTTGAGCGCTGCACTTAAGGGGTTAATGGCGGGGATCGAAGCTAATTTCGGTCCCCGCCGTTACAGCCGGATGTCAGCTGTAAGATACAGCTGAGATCCGGTGATGATGGGACCGGCTCAGCTTCTGAGCCGGTCCCAAACATTTGGCGTACATGTACGGCAAGATGCGGGAAGTCACTACTTTCCATGACGTACATGTACGGCAAATGTCGGGAAGGGGTTAATGATGTATCACCTCATGTACTAATTGTCTTTGTGTAACATCTAAATGTTGTGCTTTTTTCTAAGTCATTTATTTGTAAACTGCCTGAAGAAGGGGCCTCTGCGCTCTGAAAGCCACATATAGAACTTTTATGGTTAGATAAAGCTCTCATACCTATTATACTTTTGTCTTTTATGACACAAAAGTATTTAACATTTCATCTGGCGTAAATTATAATTTGTTGGGCCGTGGTTGTCCCGCTCTTTCCGAGAGGTCACGCCCCTATCTACAAAAGTGTCGTGTGTGGTGCAAAAAGGACAAGTCGCAAATTGTGACTCTTCTGGTGTAGAAAGGTTGATAAATTACCCCCAAAAGTCTTCATGTGATTTATGACTGCTCTTTGGACATCACGTCTGTGGCAAGTCTCTTCGGCTTCGTTCAGATCTGCGTCAGAAACCGTAGATTTCCGTTTGCATCACCATTGACTTCGATGGTGACGGATCCGGTGCATATGGTTTCTGCTTCTGTGCAAGGCTCAACCATGGTATTGGCTTTGTCAAATCGACGGAACCCTTGCACAACGGAGACAAATGGAAACCATATGCACCGGATCCGTCAACATTCAAGTCAATGGTGATGCAAACGGAAATTGATGGTTTCCGTTTGTTTCAGTCGGCTCCGTTCTGACGGAAAAGCTGAGATGTGAACGAAGCCTTAGGCCGGATTCACACGAGCGTGTCCGGTCCGTGATATACAGTCCGAACATCGGCCGCATTTCCCGGACCCAACACATTGCAGGGAGCCGGGCTCCTATTATAGTTCTCTGTGACGCTGAAAACATGATTACAGCACGGGACAGTCTTCCCGTAGCGAGGCAGGGGCTCCCAGTTAACTATGATGCCAGGAGCCCGGCTCCCTGCAGTGTGTTCGGCCCGGGAAATGTGGCCGACATACGGACCGTATATCACGGACCGAACACGCTGGTGTGAATCCCGCCTTAGATTTATTATCAGCAGTGATACACAGAACGAGCTGCATTATGTATGACCAGCACTGAAGCTCTGACACTGCTACAGCGTTACCATAGCTGAAGATAACGGAAAACACCTCAGTTACCCGTTCAGTCCCTGTAGGGCGGCTGTAGCTTCTTAACGCATTAAGTTCCTGCTGCATTTCAAGGCTTAAGAAGCTGCCTGGGAGAACGGGACTCTGTATATATAAAAAAAAATAAAAAATCTCTGGACTCACAGTTAAGGCCTATTATACCGGTGCAGCGAACACCGATCAACAAGACATGGTTGATCGGCGCTCGTTTGCTCCTGTCACACGGAGCTATGGAGGGGGGCGAGCCGACGTTTCCCCCGATCCCTCGTCCCCGTACATTATCATCATGTCGGCAGCGCGTCTCCTGTTTACAAACCAAGATGCGCTGCCGACAACCAGAATATTTAACTTTTTTTAAACTGCGATCAGCACATGAGCCGGCATTTGCTCGTTCATCTGCTGATCGTTCCCCTGTTTACACAGGACAATCATCGACAACGAGCGTTCTATGATCTAATTATCTGCCCGATAATCGCCCAGAGTTGGCAAACCCCAGTCTCCTCCCTGCCGCTCCTGTTCATTGCCGGCATACATTGCAGTAGAGGAGCCGTGCAGTGTCTGCTTGTTTATAAAGCTTTTTTCCCTTTCTCCTGCCATGGGGTGGGGCCTGTAACGATTTCACGATTCTGGGCATATCCAGAATTGTGGTAACTTGAAATGGCGAGTTAATCAAATGAATTAGATGAATCGCCCAGCCCTGCGGCCCATATTGCATTAAGAAGTTACTGTATTTTTCGGACTATAAGACGCAGTTTTTAGCAAGAATAAATCTTGCTAAAAGGTCCCTGCGTCTTATAGTCCACAGTCAAGGGACCCGGCTGCACCTGGCCCCCTGACCGCTTCGCTACTTAACCCCGTCCCGACCCATGACGTGCCGGCACTTCATGGAGTGGGGGGTGGGTCAATAATGTATTCTGAGCCCGCTCGATACGCTGCAGGTGTCAGCTGTGTTTTACAGCTGACGCGCTGCTCTAACGGCCAGTGATTGCGCTGTTCCTGGCCGTTTAAAGGGGTTGTGCCATAAAACACATGTATCCCCTATCGACAGGATAGGGGATACATGTGTGATTGCTGGGGCCCCCAGTGATAAGGAGAATGGGAAACGAAAGTCACCAAGAGCGCTACATGAGAAGCTTGGACTTCCGCATTCTGGGCGACTTTGGGTCCCCTGTTCTCATTATCGCTGTGCCCCCGGGTTAGTGCAGCCCCCCCCCCCCATTACATGCTGAACTCTTGTAACAACAGGCTCACCTGGAAACGCAACCAATCCACAAGTGACAATATGAGCGACACCTTTGAATACTTGTTCATACGTTAGAATAATCACGGCTTCTGTCTCTAAATTCATTCCACTTCACACGCTATATAACTCTTTATCCAACACAATCCTTATGGACGTTTCTTCACACCAGATGACAAATAGCAAAAGAACATATACAAATATGTAACACTTATCCTATAGGGACACCGGTCTATGGCGGCCACGCATGATAGGGGAGGAACAGACTCTGCAGTATTCTTCTGTGCCTGGCACCTTTCCAGGGAGAACTAAACTGGTCCTGGCACTGGATCCTCTACTAATTCTCTAATAGTGTCTTGTTCCCTCTCGCCCTCACACACGACTCTGCGGTCTTTGTCTCCCCCTCTACCCCTCCCCCCGTGCGTGGCATCTACCGTCACTCCGTCATGCACCATCACACAGAGGCCTTCCCCCGTCGCTCTGCATTGGAAGTTTTGTTTGTCATGATGCTACAAGTGTCATCATCATGACAACGTCGGCGCTTCTTCCGGTCCGGGAGTCGTACTCCCGAACCCATGGCTGCCAGCATTGTGTCCCAGACGAGGGCTTGTCCCTCCAACACACTTGGTTTGCCATTGTAAGAGTTCTACAGTTGGGGCCTGCGGTAATGATGGACCGGTATGTGCCACACCAGTGAGGTTCACAAATCTACCATAATATTCGGGCTTCTAAAAATAAAATGGTCATGAATGAGTTCCCCTCAAGAGCGGCAGTACGCATCATCTATGTGTCATGCGTCCACCATCTTTTTTTAGACAAAATCATCTGCATTGTAGGCATCTTAACAGTGAGCATTTTTGCAAATTGATTCAGCTAGTAGCAGCAGAAGACGGCCACACATGGTTTATACAAAAGGTCCAATATTGGAATCCACAACAACCAATCAGGTGCTTGCTGCTCCCTCCACACGTCCTAACCGAGAGGATTTATCATTCCAAGAAACATGGCTGCTGTTGATGAGAATCTGATGACCTGATGGCTCCCAGGAGTGAAGGACACCACCATCACTAGCTAGAAGTTTCCATTGAGGTTCTAGATGGTCACAATGTCGTATGACGCAGAAATGTCTCCATTGGCATCTAAAGTAATAACTTCTCCAGACCGGACCTGGAAAGGCGTCTTCTTCAAAGATCGTAGGTCCTGTAGATCCATGAGAACAGCAGTTACCAAAATATGCCACGGTGAGAATTTGAAGGACAGTCCTCTCCTGTATCCACACAACAACCTCTGAGCTCGCATCACTTTTTCTAAACCTCAGGATGGAAGCGCTTGAGATTCAATGTGCATTTTGACGCTTCAGAAAATTAGACGTTTCCGGTATTTCGGTAGTTTGAGACCATGTGGGTTGTTTATCATAGCCTGAGATTTGCTTGAAAAGTAGAACCTAAAGACCCAGAAAGGACTATCCACACAAGAAATATCCTGAAAATATTGTGGTTTTCACATTGGCCTCTAGAGCACACAATAGGCAGACATTTCCTGTTCTCTGCAGCTCACTTGTCATGTTTTTTAGAGATATGAGTGACATAAGGAAGGGTGCAAGTTTTGTAGGAATGTGTCAAATCCCAGCATCGGTCCTGTTTTTTGGCGTCAATCTTATGGTCCTGTTTAGAACTTTCCAAGTCTTTTCGGAAAAAAGCCCAGGTGTTATTGTAAATGATGCCGAGGAAATGAAGGTTAATCATGTGCCCCCCTTAGTCGCCTCTTATCAAGACTAAACAGGTTTCATTCTTTTAATCTTTCCTCATAACTTACATCCTCCGCGCCTCTTATTAGTTTCGTTGCTCTTCTTTGTATTTTTCATTCTTTCTATCCACCACGCATCCCATCCATCCTCTGCGCATCTTATTCATCCACCACTAGAGATTATAAAATTAAAGGGGTTTGGCCATCAGGGATATTTATGGCATATCCTCGGGGTATGCCATAAATGTCAGTTAGATGCCGGTCCCACCTCTGGGACCCGCACCTATATCTGGAACTGGTCCCCCTAAACCCTGTTCTACTTTTCTCTATTCCCGCTGCCTCCTGGGCCATTTCCAGATTACCGGGTCAGAGATTACAAAAACCCTGTTTTTGTAACTCCCATAAAAGTGAATGGAAGTTACGGAAAGAGCGTAACTCGCATGCTATGCCGCTTCCGTAACTGCCGTTCATTTCTATAGGAGCTACGCTGTTTTTTTGATTATATGGTCGGAAATTATGAACTGGCCCGGAACGCAGCGGGAATCAAAAGGGTAGAACGGGGGTTTAGGGGTCCCCGTTCTAGATATAGGTGCGGACCGCATCCATCTGACATTTATGGCACATCCTTTGGATATGCCATAAATCTCACAGATGGGCAACCCCCTTTAATTCTACACAAATAGATTTCATTACAAATTTCCCAAAAGTTTTGAATTTTCGTGAATCCCAAACTTTTGGGATTTATCTTGCACGTATCATTCAAAATGGCAAATTTACAGATTTGAAGAAGACTGAGAAGAAGGATCACATGATCTCCTGCGGGCTTCCTCATAATGCCTTGCAGGCAGCCCTCCCTCTAGTACAGCCAATCACGATGAGTATAGATGGACTGTCAAATGAGTCATAGCCAGTTTAAACCGCAGAACCAGGAAATGCTGCTGCTTTGTGGAGATAGAGAGAGGAGAGAGAGGACATCAGGCAGAGAGTGAGAGAGGAGAGAAAGGATGTCTGACAGCGAGTACGAGATAGTAAAACAGAATACAAAAGGTGGATGAGGGTATGCTCACACGGCCTATTTTCGGGCGGTAAACGCCCGAAAAACGCCCGAAAAATCGGAAGCAGAATGCCTCCAAACAGCTGCCCATTGATTTCAATGGGAAAAACGGCGTTCTGTTACAACGGGCGTTTTGAAAAAGGACGCGTAAAAAAATGGCCGCGAAAAAGAAGCGCAGGTCACTTTTTGGGACGTTTTTGGAGCAGTTTTTCATAGACTATAGAAAACGCTTAAAAAACGCAGCAAAACGCTTAAAAAACGCAGCAAAAAAAGCAGCGATAATCGTGAGTGGCTTAAAAAACGTCTGAAAATCAGGAGCTGTTTTCCCTTGAGTGAGTGCTGCTGCCGCTATCCAATTCTTACATGAATTTGTGAATCACCAGTCTTCATCACATCATTCACAAATCTTTACTAATATTAGTCCTGGTGCTGATAGCGTGCTGCTCTCTACTTCTACAGACGTCACGGACGTGACATCTCTTATTGCGTTTCATATAATAGTGGATTGTTCTGCATCAAGCGTTTTTACAGCGCCTCTATTGTTTAGTCTGTGTCTGGGTGACGTTTTACATTTTAAAAAGCATAAAACATCCGACAGTGCATTGTGTTATTAAAAAGACAGTTTGTTACCACCGACTGGCAACATCCGTTTACCCATAGCCATATATGCTGCTGTCACTATGACATTACTAATGCTGTCGGTGTTAATGAGCTTAAAAGGGGTTGGATACAGTCCTAGAAGACCTCACAGCGTCATACATGACTTTTCAGGACAATCGTGGCACTTTCAATTTGCAACAAATTAATTTGGAGCGAATCGGACCCGAAACGAATTTTGGGACATTTTCTATTCACCAAGCATCCCATCCATCCTTCACACATCCCATCATACTCCACACATCCCATTATTCCTTCACACAGTCCCATCATACTCCACACATCCCATTATTCCTTCACACAGTCCCATCCATCCTTCACACATCCCATCATACTCCACACATCCCATTATTCCTTCACACAGTCCCATCCATCCTTCACACATCCCATTATTCCTTCACACAGTCCCATCCATCCTTCACACAGTCCCATTATTCCTTCACACAGTCCCATCTATCCATCACACAGTCCCATCTATCCTTCACACAGTCCCATTATTCCTTCACACAGTCCCATCTATCCTTCACACAGTCCCATCTATCCTTCACGCCTGCCATCCCTTCTCCACACATCTCATTATCTTCCATACTTCACAAATCCCATCCGCCCTCCGCACATCCCATCCGTCCGCCACACATCCCATACATCCGTGCACTGCGCGTCCCATCCGTCCACCGCGCGTCCCATCCGTCCTCCGCGCGTCCCATCCGTCCGCGCGTCCCATCCGTCCACCGTGCGTCCCACCCGTCCACCGCGCGTCCCATCCGTCCGCGCGTCCCATCGGTCCACCGCGTGTCCCATCAGTCCTCCGTGCGCCCCATCCGTCTGCGCGTCCCATCCGTCCACCGCGCGTCCCATCAGTCCTCCGCGCGTCCCATCCGTCCTCCGCGCGTCCCATCCGTCCGCCGCAAGTCCCATTCGTCCGCCGCGCGTCCCATCCGTCCCCCGCGCGTCCCATCCGTCCCCCGCACGTCCCATCCGTACCCCGCATGTCCCATCCATCCACCACTTGTCCCATCCGTCTGCGCGTCCCATCCGTCCCCCGCACGTCCCATCCGTCCCCCGCACGTCCCATCCGTCCACCACTTGTCCCATCCGTCCACCACACGTCCAATCTATCCTCATTCCATCCATCCTACACACATTCCAAACATCCGCTGCACTTCCCACCCATCCTCCACACGTGCTATATGATTAAAAATGATAAACCATGGAGGATATTTGCATTGTCCTGCAGAAGTCGTATTATCCCAGTGAAGCTCTACTTACAAGTGTTGCTTAAAGAGGCTCTGTCACCAGATTTTACAACCCCTATCTGCTATTGCCTGTGATCGGCGCTGCAATGTAGATTACAGTAACGTTTTTATTTTTAAAAAACGAGCATTTTTGGCCAAGTTATGACCATTTTTGTATTTATGCAAATGAGGCTTGCAAAAGTACAAGTGGGCGTGTATTATGTGTGTACATAGGGGCGTGTATTATGTGCGTACATAGGGGCGTGTATTATGTGCGTACATCGGGGTGTGTATTATGTGCGTACATCGGGGCGTGTTTACTACTTTTACTAGCTGGGCTTTCTGATGAGAAGTGTCATCCACTTCTCTTCAGAACGCCCAGCTTCTGGCAGTGCAGCACTGTGACGTCACTCACAGGTCCTGCATCGTGTCGGCACCAGAGGCTACAGATGATTCTGCAGCAGCATCGACGTTTGCAGGTAAGTCCATGTAGCTACTTACCTGCAAACGCCGATGCTGCTGCAGAATCATCTGTAGCCTCTGGTGCCTGCACGATGCAGGACCTGTGAGTGACGTCACAGTGCTGCACTGCCAGAAGCTGGGCGTTCTGAAGAGAAGTGGATGATACTTCTCGTCAGAACGCCCAGCTAGTAAAAGCAGTAAACACGCCCCGATGTACGCACATAATACACGCCCCGATGTACGCACATAATACACGCCCCTATGTACACACATAATACACGCCCCTATGTACGCACATAATACACGCCCCTATGTACACACATAATACACGCCCCTATGTACGCACATAATACACGCCCCTATGTACACACATAATACACGCCCAGTTGTACTTTTGCAAGCCTCATTTGCATAAATACGAAAATGGTCATAACTTGGCCAAAAATGCTCGTTTTTTAAAAATAAAAACGTTACTGTAATCTACATTGCAGCGCCGATCACAGGCAATAGTAGATAGGGGTTGCAAAATCTGGGGACAGAGCCTCTTTAAAATGTTCTTCAAACCTGGTTGTGTCTTTCATCTCATTAACCTCACACTATTCAATGGCCATGAACTCTAATTAAAGTTTTTATGTATCCCCCTGAGTTATATTGAATATATGGCACTTTATCCTAGACTAACATGCTCCTATCTACAGACCTAAAGCCACCCTAGTATTCATAAATATGTAGGCAGACACATGTGTGCACTCTTTTCCATGTCAGGTCCTATGAGGACACATCTGGACCTAGGACTCAACGGACATGACATCGTTACAAGTGGTGTCAGTTTTCCCCGAGGCTCGAGATGTTTAGAGACAAATCCTCCCCGTGTGATGAGGAGCCCAGTGATCACAGGTTGTGTCTCCTAATTACAGGCTCCCTGTCCCTCATGGTGGGAGGTAATAACATTTATTACCAGGCCGTGATGGATTCTAATAAATGATATCAGGGGATTAGAAGAGGTGCTGACGCTCTCCTGACTCTACAGTTCTCACCTCTATCTCACGACACCTCAGCAGTATTATATCAGTGGGGGCTTTACAAGAAATTGCTGGGTTATCCTTTGTGGCCTCGTTTTAGGTTTCCTGCTTCTACTACATGTCTTTTACGATGAGTATAAATAACTATCATGTCCAGCGCCTCGGAGGTCTAACACCTCCATTATTCTGCTGTATATGCTGATCATTGTTCTGTCGAGGTAATCTGACATTATGAAGATATTTCACAGACCAAATATTGGTTCAAAATCTCTTAGTTTTCCTTAAATGTGGACAAGAGTTCTCCATCACCACTAGAGTTTAGATGTCCGGTTGTTTGGACCATTGGTCATCAAGCCTAATCGATAGTTGTCAGCTTCTGAAGACTGGTGAACATGGACAACAGCTTTGTGTATGTCCATTCCGCTCACCACCCACGAGGCCTCGGAGTCTCCTCCATTCTTCTCACGTCTTGGTTTTACAGTCCACCATACATACTGTCCATGATTTAATCTGATCCTCAGCGTTTATTACCCATAAAACCAATAGTTAATAATGAACATCTAAAAAAAAATACAACTTGTCACATCATCAACAAATATCCGTGGAGGGTCAGACTGCTGATTTCTGTAAAGGTCATCACTTGTATTTGTGTATAACAATGTATTATCACTATAAGTTTCCCCTATAACAAACTCAAGGAGGTCTCAAAATGAAAAAAATGTCTCTTCGTGTCCTGCACGATGACGGTCACCACTGGAATACCCGTCACTTACAATGATGGTCCAATGTGCCCATCCATCCTTGAGATCCTCATCTACAGGTTCACACAGAAATTCTATAGAAGCCAGTCTATAGCTGATTGGCTACATCTCAAGTCAACTTTTTGGATTGACCCCCAATAAAGATGCTTTTTGGGGCCTGAAATTAGACGTTCATGCAGGAAATCCACCCGGTGCCTGAATTAATGTTCACAAAGAAGAGTGGAAAAACATTCCTTAACAGCGAAAGACTAATATCAAATTAGTAATACAGTCTGCTAAACCATGTAAGGGGGCAGTGTTATTTTTAGACGGGTGATGACTGTGCTGGGGAATGCAGTGATACTCGGGTTTCCTTTGTCTAATGTTACAGAAAGTACTCAGTAACACGAGCTGCAAGAACAGGGACATCTAGAAAGGATCAAGGAGTTCACAGCACGGTCTAGTATTTGGACATGTAATATTTTTTTGTCAACCTTGGTCAGAGTCTTGCCTTTCTGTCTCCTTAGACAGATCTTGGACATCAGCTTCCGGTTTGTGCAGACAAGGAGAACAATATATTCCAAAGACACTAATGTAACATCAGGTGTCTTGCTGAAAGCCACCAACTCTGACGGAGGTGAGAAAGGTGAAACGTCTTCTAGAAGTCCTGATGATACTGACCGGCCACCACTATAGATACCATGACCTGGATGAACAAAAATCTATAGACGCAAACCCCAGTATCTCAGAAGCCATAATATCAGCTCCACATCATGAATAGTGTGTGTACCAACTCAGTGGATAATGTCCGGAGCTCTTATTAGGTATGAATGAGTCTTATGGAGTTCGGTTATCTCCATGATCTGGGACCACCTCATGATCATACGTTGTTTCTATTTTACCAACAGAGAAGTTCTATTTTCTTCAGTTTCTTGCCATAATGTCATAAAGAGGTCATCCAGTTCAATCATGTTATACAGATTTCCTACACGTAGACATTCATCAATGAGGGGCACTCGACTTCTGGTGTATCCTTCGAGCTTGGTTGGATGGTGATTGTAGACTAAACAGTACCTTGTCTGGTCATATAAAACAACTAAGGAAGACCAGGTTGATGTTCTCGAAATGTGTGGTGGATCTTGTGTCCTGGATAGTTTGGTAGACATGAATGAAAAGTCAGTTGCCTGGTTCTTAGACTTTCCTTATTCACAACAGTGTTTCCCAACGAGTTGCTCGGCAGCCACATGTGGCTATCAAGGCTCCGGTACGTGGCTTCCTATCTGTTGGCAGCTCGAGAAACTCGAATGCATCGGTGGATCCAGGGAGGTCATAGTATTAGAAGAACTTGGTACAGGGTCAAAACCTAGGGCAAGAGCCATATTACTTGGACATGTTTTTAATTTGTTTTTTTCCCCTTTTAATATTGAGTGTGGTTTAACCTCATGTCATATGTGAAAGAAGCTTGTGATCTACAAAATGTTGGGGACCCCTGCACCTCACACATATCTCAGCTTTATTACTCATCTGACTCCGGTTCCTCCAGTTTTCTAATTCACTTGTTAGGACCGTTATTTATTGATTTACAGGTATAACCAGACTGTAGCATTCAGTTCTCAGGTCTTGGATGACGTTATTTAGTAATGACATTCGATGTTACATACAACTCTTTGATGTTCTGATACTGAAGGCATTAATGGATAAATTCTTGGGGTCACTGTCACCTCAATTCTTCTCAATGTTAGACATAACATGTCTTCTGCTGTCCCCTTAAGTTACAAAAGTGCAAGTTTGTCCAATTGTTGTGGGGCAGCATTTTGTCAGTAGGGGGCAGTCATCATTGCGGGTGCAGGTGACAAAGCTGCAGGAGGCAATCCGTGGGCCACTCAATGCCATGCAAGTGCCTGGTAGCTCTGTAAAAATATTTCATGGGTGAATTATTTTTGTTCAAGTCAAGATGTCTAAAGACATAACCCCCATACCAAAGACATGACTATATTTTAAATGTTCCTCTGAAAATGCAATGGAAAATTGTGCCCACCATAGATGTTAAAGATAGTATTCCTATATGTATGTGAGAGCCTCGTAATAGAGACTTAGAAAGATGTCCAGCATATCTTGTGAGTAAAGGTTTAGGTGGCCAGAATCAATCACTATAGAAGCATTACCAGAATTATCTGAAAAATCTAAAATATCTGGTTTATCGGCATGTCTTTTTTGTGTTTTTATGAAAGAACTATCATCTATTCAGACCCTGAGGAAGGTTCACACATGAGTATACACGGGGTGCACTCCCTCTTTAACCTATAATTATAATATTGAGTCCAAATATTAACAGAAAAATCCCATTGTGATCACCATCTTTGACCCTTCTTACCTTTAATTGGTTTCCAGCACCTAAAACCAAGGGATGGGCAACACTTCATATCACCGGGGCAATTACTGTCCAACAGACACTTGGTGGCCTTCAGAACGTCTAGAAGATTTGGGGCCTGTGAGGGACACATCCCTGCTTTCACTGCAGAACATAGAGGATATATTAAAGCCTCCCACCTAATTGTGACATGTTTCAGAGCTTGGGCTAGAGATGTGCTCCAAATTACAAGAGGCATGACAATTTTCAGACCATAGAATTCTTTCGGTCTACTAGGGCCTGACCTAATCAGTTCTGTCATTGCAGCCACTAAGGGTGGAGACCAGCGAACAGATGTTGGCTTAGCAGTTAGACCCTGATGATAATTGTACGAGATAAAAGCTTTTGGTGGGATCCATAGATGTGTCCGTAGAACAGAGGGAGACAAGGGAGACATATGAAGAATAATGACTCTTACCTTCTTCAGGGCTCATGCATTTGAGGCTGCAGCCGGAGCAGCAGCATTTCTGTGAAGGAGAACACTCCAAGTCCTCCTGGCATTCATTAGGGTAAGATACGTTGGGCAGGCAAGCGGAGTTGTCACTCGATGGACAAACCCGGAGCAAGTCAGATGAAGAGAACTCTGCAGAGGAAGTCACCTGTGTCACTTCACACATTATTGATCTCTGGTGGCTTCCACATAAGTCATGCAGTCTATATGTCCCTTATCAAAGAACGCATAAACCCTTACCACCAGCTTTCCTTGGGTCTCTCCATGGATCTTGATGATTTCCATTGGATACTCCACTAATCTATTGTCTACAGTCCTCTAACTTCTGCCAGTGGAGAAGAGCTTGGATCTAAAATTCTCTGGTTCTCCCAGTTATAAGGGGAGGCTCAGGTGTCTGACAGTCGCTTATCTCCCTTCTTCCAGAAATAACTTGCATATTTGGCTCGGCACGTTAAGGAAGGAGGGTAAAGTTGGGCTATGGTCAGCTTTAGGTAAAACAAAGAGACCAAAGATAAAGTACAAAAAGTTATGGCCAGGTGCAGCCCAATCCGCATGGAAACCTGGAAGGGCTCCTTCTTTACCCAGTAACCGGGGAGAAGGGAACCAGATTGAGGGTCTTGCCATAATTCTCAGGAATAGAAACTGACCAAGTGCCTCACCCTCCAGTCTTGGCTTTTGGGTATCACTCTACCACCTCTATTTCCTTTCTTTACTACCAATGAGATGCCGGCAGTATAGCTCCAATTTATGTCCTTCTCCGCTATGGAGTGAACTCACCCTCTATGGGCAGCATGCATTCTTTCGTGTCTGCGGAAAAGCAGCACTTTTTCTTCTCATCGCAGTCACTGTCACTGGTGCAGGAGACGGATGGACAATCCAACATCTTCTCTTTGATTGGCGAGACAGGACACACGCCAAGTGGCTCTATGATTAGAAGTAATGAGCGGACGTGAAATACACCCTTCATAAAATATGTCCATGATGCTTGACCAAGGCAGGAAAATGGTGGAGTCGAAGTACTATAACTGGGAGTGGTAGGTCAAACAATCACCTCCCAAATTTTAGAAATTTTATAGACAAATGCGGGTGACAAAGATTCAGTACCTGGTTGTGGGGCATGACAGGTGAAGCCACATATATCACAACATTTCTCCTCTCTGGGACAGTCCGTGTCAGTCTCACATGATGGAGGAAGAGGAGCACACTGGTACGGTATATTCGGGCATCGTCCTGGTTTCACTGTGAAAGTTCAAAAATACCATGCGTGCAATGAGATGTGAGAGTCGGACAAGACGGAGTTGTGTTAGACGGGGGGAGGGTGGTGGTGCGTTACACATAGATACATTTGGGGTTCCTTACCATGTGCAGGGGTCACACACTTCCGTCCACAGGCCGTACAGCAGCATTTCTCTTTTCTGGGACACTGAACATCAATGCTGCACTCATCATCCTTCATCCTACCGGGTGGACAACTTCCTGGGTTAAATTGGGGGCACACGCTCTGTACAACTATGGAGGGAATTACTCGTTATGGTCAACAAAATAATATGTCTACACAATTGTGAAAATAATTTTTAGCACCATGAGAGAAGTCACCCACTACAAATTTAACCTTGGCTCATCTTCCTCTTGTGTTAGGTGGGGGAGGGGAAATAACCACTCTGATAATATATAATTAAGGGCAGTCATGTTGTGTTTTAGGCTCCGAGTCATTAAAGGTTATTACTGAGATATAAGAACCGGGCTCTATTTAGGGTTTGTTCATGTGACTTTATTATAAGGCTACAGCAATCAATTCTTATATCGCAGCAACCCCTTTAAGAGACGATTGTCTGTTCATAGGGCAAAATCAAACTCTTGTCGAAGTGCAAATGGTGCAGTTTGATTTTGCAATATTAGGTGGAATGTCCCTTTAAATCTGACTCCATCAGGAATAAAGCCTGGGTGTAGTGGAATAATTCTAAAGAAATAAAATATTAACCTTTTCACTCCTTTCATTCCTCCTCCATTTCAAGATATCGAGATAGGGATAAAGCTAGAGAAATATTTTGGGTGGAGTTTTTATCTAAAGGCTCTGAGGGGGTCAGAGCTTCATACTAACCACTTCTGTTAGTAAACGGGGTGGAGCTGTGACAACCCTTCATTTGCATGAAAATAAGTTACGTGACCATCTCATTTAGAGAAGCCCTGTAGTTGGTGTGCTGCCTTGCCCGCCATGCAAAACTGATGATAAGCAGCTCTGGGTGGAGCGGTACCTGGATACGGTTTGACGCATTTCTGGCTGTCGTCGGACAAACAGCACTTTTCATCTGCAGGACAATCCGGGTCCCGGCTGCACTGTACAGTGGAGCAATGTGGCTTCACCATGTTCGTCTGGATCACTGGACAGGATCCAAAAGGCTCTGCAGCAAAGATATGCCATAAACGGAATAAAAACACAAGATTTCTACTCGGCCATGTCGCCTAATCAACGAGCCAATCTGCATGGAAGACATGGAGCACGGTCAGACCAAACCGAGGGTTGTACCCTAGATTTCCTTTACTTCTTCCCTGGGTTAATAATTTGGAATTACAAAATGCCAAGCCCCATGCGATGTTTTGTAGATGGGCTTTAAAGGGGTTGACTCGCAGTCATCAGAAGGTTGACACATCCACTCGTCGTCCTTACATATTTAATGAACTCCTTATTCAGTATGATTTCCTAGGACAACCCCCATTCTGTTACATGCAGGCCTGTAGTTATGTCCATCAGGTACTCTGGCGTTTACACAATCAAGATTGGGATGATTTCTTTTACAGCTTAACCCCAACCCACCAACGACTGATTACCATATACTATAACACCCTACGACAATCGCTTGACTACTCTAAATCGATTTCTTATTGGGTAGACCATCTAGATCATATAACCCGCAATAATATACTATTATCTGTGACTAATTCAACCGATCTTATGGGAAGTTCCTCTGACCATTCATGTTTAGAGTGTAGACGGAGACACGCAGACCTGTTACCTTGTCTCTGGTCCTGCCCGGCTAATGCCAAATTTTGGCGAAGGATACGGTGATTTGTATCGGATTCACTCTCCATACTATGCCCCTTTACTCTGAAATGGGGACTCTTGGGTATTTTACCTTCCTCTATGATTCATATCCCGAAGCATCACAAAAATTTGTTGTACTACATTTCCGCGGCAGCTAGAAGGGCGATCTTGCAGGTCCGGATAGGCAATGCTCCCCCAACTCACCGCATTTTCCTGAAGAATTTCTTAAACTTATTTAGAATGGACTGGGACCAATTAGGTTGTGATCCTTTCTTCCTGAAAGCTTAATGTTGAAAAGATGGAAGATTTACGTGTCCATCTTCCCTTCTCTCCCCCCATTCCCTTCCCAATACTTCGCTTCCCGTGAAGGTTTTATGTTCCATGACTTTGTGTTCTTTCATATTTATTTATTTTTGGGCAAAATCTCTCCTGTGTATCAATTAAGAATTTATTAATGATGACACGACAAATATCTTATACCTTATCTATTGGTACTACAATATCCTGAGATGTTTTCACCATGGAACATATTGTTATTTTCTTTACCTTTTAGTTTTGCTGTTATACTTTTTGAAAAATAAAATACATATTTAAAAAAACAAAAAAAAACACAACAAGATTTAAGAAAGAAAATACATGTAGGTGATATATACAAAATCTTCTCTAAATACCCTGAGGACAGTGGGTGAAATGTTACCTGGATCAGGAGCCCAGCAGCTTTTTCCACAGCACTTCTCATCCCTGGGACAGTTGTCATCACTTTCACACGTCAGCTTTGGCTCAGTGTCCATGTACCTTGGTTTTATTGGGGGACATCGTCCTGGTTTCACTGAAGGAGATCAGCATAGAAGATGAATGTTATTTTAGGCTTAATAGTATTTAAAACTGTGCTCTGAACCCTCTGAATATAATGTTAAAACCTGAGAACAATTTGCCCCAAGTATTTTTTCCTGATAAGTTCACGATCTTCTCAGAGACCCACAATAGTCTCCTATAAGTAGTTAGGTCGTTCCTCTGTCTACATGGCTCCACTACTATTCCGGAAGTTCCAAAGCCCCATTGTGAGTTGGAAGACACATCTGTGTGGAGAAGCTCCACTCATGTCACAACCTACAATTGTAGATGAAACTCCAGACGAAACAAGAGGTAAACATTTTTAGTCAATAAACTTTGAGAGGGACCTCCCGGAAAGAAAAAAATGTGGCAGTAACCCTTACCACAAGATTAGTAGATATTCCTGATTTTCCATGATGACTTAAGGCCATTTCACCCTGACCAATTATCGGGCAAACGAGCGTTCACAGAATGCTCCTTCCCGACCATTGCTCTGTGTAAACAGGGCAACGATCAGCCGATGCACGAGCAAACACTCGTTCATCGCCTGATTGTATCGTTTATGCTGCCAGAAATATTATCGTTGTCGACTGCACATCGTGGTGTGTGAACAGGGAGACGAGCTGCCGACGTGATAGAAATGTATGGGGATGAGGGATCGGAGTAACGAGTGCTCGTCCCCATACGTAGCTTCTTGTAATAGGAGTAAACGAGTGCCGATCAACGATCTGTCTCATTGATCGGCGATCATTTACATGGCCCGTGTGAGAGGTCCCTAAGTTCCTGAATCTCTTCACATCCCTGAACGAGTGCCTATCCACACATACGGTGTATCACAACTCTGTTATCTCTTGTCTGGACTTCGGTGCCCATAACCGTGTTATGTAATGCAACAGGATCTAAAGACGCCCTCATCTGGAGATAGAATTATGGAAATCTCAGAAGAACATCAAATGTGTTCAGGTGAATTGGACGGTTTGGTCACTCCTCCCAATCTGCCACTTCTAGAAGGTCTAACTCATACTACCGATCTTGTTAAACTACTCTGTAGTTTATTGTATAGACACAAAATGTTGCCCCTTTGAAGGAAAAAGCCCTACAGAAATGGAAGAGTGACAATCATGACTTGGCCACAGATGACTATGGTGGCCTCCTCTGGTCCTCCCCTATCTGTGCCATTATACGTTAATACTGGTTAAATTCCTTCAGAGAATCTATTATACCCCTACTTCACTAATGGGCAAAGCAACCTGTTAGCCACTGGTACGGTGTTACATGGGTTCTGGGAATGTACTGCTCTCCAAAACTGGCATGGCATGATGTTCTTGAATTTATGGAGTCCCACCTTGGTACATTGAGGATTATGCAGCCTAAGATCTGTCTTTTTGGGCTTGTGGATGAACTCCCTGATATTGTTGCTACACGTAGTCAATATATGATTTTATCTTACTATGCAAAAAAGTTTATCCTACTGAAACATCCTGCGAAATCCTCCTGAGAAGTCTGGATCTGTAGAGTAAATAATGTATTGTCTATGTATAAACTCACCTACTTTACGCGTTTCGAAGCGATGGAGATAGTCCAGATACAGTCTCAGGGCCGATTGACTCCTAACATCTTTTTTTTTGCCGCGCTCTACTGTTCTTACTACTACGGTACACCGCCTATGTCGTCCTAATTCTTTGTCAATCTCTACATTCCTTCCTTTCCTTATTATTTGTACCCCTGTTACTCCCGTGTTCGGAAGCCTGATACTTTTAAGAAAAGAAAAAAACGAAAAAGGCAAAAATATTAGGACACTGCCTCTTATGATATAAGAGAATATGGTGCTTATAAAACATCACAACAGTTTTTCATTTTCTCCATCTGCTTTATTTGTCATCCTCTGTAGGACATCTCGCGTACAGTCGGTGGTTTGTTGCATAAACGTTTCAGAAAAACGTGTTCAGGTGCTTTACTGAGCACTACGTCCCCATCGGCCCAGCTTATGGACCTCCTCTGACATGTTTCTATCATACCTTAATAAATAAGTAAAGATGGAGTTCCCCTTTAAGTTCCAATACTGTGTAGTGTGTTACCTTGCACTGGAGTCAGGCACGTCCAGCCGCAGTTGGAGCAGCAGCATTTCATGGGACTTTCACAGCCGCTGTCATTTTGACACTTGTTGATTATATGTCTCGCCATTGTACAGATTTGAGGACTGAAGGAAGGACAGACATTGAGCACAACTAAGGGAAGGAGAAGACGGAGACGTTACAACTAAGTCCCTGACCCGTCCTCTTCTGTCAGTCTGTGGAGGGAAGTTTACGTTTTTGTTTTCCGTTTCTTGTATAGAACGGTGAGACCTTCCAGCAGATCTACAATCAATGTCTGTTTGGCTTGTATACAGGATATTTTCTTGTATGTCACACTGTGACCTTCATTGCAATAAATGGAAACTCTTAGAAGAGAAGGGTCGTGTGGACTGTCATGTGGTTGATTCCACCTAAGTGTAGTATTGCCTTTCCTATATGTTCTAATCTGCTTAGGCACAAAACTAACAAGGGGCATGGCGATGAAAGTAACAATATTGAGAGACAGGGAGCTGGGTGACCGGGTGACCAGAAGACTGAATTTTATAGCTGCGAAATTGCTTCATATGACTGTTACTTCCTGTTACCAGTCACAGTAAGAAAAGCAGCTCTGAAGCACAAACTGCTGCCTAAAAAGTGGAACACTGTGCGGACTAAAACAGGGACATTCATGAACACATGGAAAGCTACTACCATAGTATTACCATATCGTAGAGCCCACCCTTGCAGCCGATATGAGACCCCTGGGAAGAAGGGGCCCAGCTCAGATTAGGCGTATATCACTTTCCTATGGGTAATTGTGCACAAGGCTCTGTCTCTCCCCAATCACAACACCATCAAAAAATGTATAGGGGGAGTCCGAGGGTCACAGAATGTGTCTGGTGGTGGGGTGTAATGGCATGAACCAGCAATAGCAAGGACCCCCCTTGTTATTTTTGTTATGGGACCCCCTCCGCTCCACGTATGCCTCTACTCCAGTGGCACATTTAGACCAGTAAGTTTATAGGGGAAGGGGTTACCTGTATGGTTCTGATTAGTGTCCTCGCTTACTTTGAGATACAGAACAGATATTTTTACGATGTCTATGGGCAGGTTCCTCATTACCTGGCTGTGGCTTCACACACTTCTGGCTCTCCCCGGTCAGGCAGCACCGCCGCTGTGGAGCACAGTCTTCATTGCTGCCACACATAACAGATGAGCACTGGAGATGGTCGACGTCCCGGATCTCTGACATGGGGCACACACCCGGGGGCTCTGCTCCGACAGAGATAAAGTGAGAGT
>NC_134690.1:1504907-1622407 GCF_050947455.1 Rhinoderma darwinii | reverse complement strand
ATTGGATATTATCCGTGACCTCTGACATCACCGTGCCTCCCATCTTGTCCCTATTTGATGACATCATATCCATGATTGTATTGACCATGTCAGAGCTGTACTCCCTTATTTACGAGCGGTCATCTGTGTGAGTCCTTATTTTCAGGTCTATGCTAGGACGTTCCTTTCTCACCATTTTTGGCCCCTCTGTGCCTCCCCAGTCAGAAGTTTCATTGTAGTGAAGGGAACGTGTGTACACAATGCAGCTGAAGACCACAGCTCCAATCCTCTGATGACCATGACAACATGATGACCGAATATTGCTGCCCTCAGCCACCGAGGAGCCTGGAGTATTTCCTATGCCAGTCCAGGCTTCAGTAGAGGACCCCAAAACAATGACCTTCAGGTTAGGGAAACTTTCGAGGCTTGTAGAGCTCCATGACTCTGGCCACAAGCTGAGCTAACGTCTCATGCAGGTACATTTTAATGGTCGATGAAGGACATTTATTGAGTAAGAGGTTCTCGTATCTTCTCACCTTTCACAGGAAGGACACATTTCCACCCGCAGTTGGAGCAGCAGCATTTCTGGGATGTGGGGCACTGGCTGTCATTGTCACACTCAGCATCTGGAGGGCTTTGACAATACTGGTCTTTGACTGAAGGACACACATCTTCTGCATTGAGGGCTGAAGAGGAGAAGCAACTGAATTAAGAACAAGATCTACTACTCCCCATCAGCAGAAACTCATGAGGGACCTCCTGGTGAGAACCCACAAGTGAAGCTGGACATGGATTTTGCTGAATGAAGACCGTGGACTAGCCATATTAATGATTCAGACCTGGCCAATGGCAAACACAAGATCTCATGATAAGGGGTGAGGATTGCTATGAATGTCATGGGAGAGGGAGGGTCAGGCTATTATCCCACCCCTATTATTAACCCTGTTAGCTCTAAAAACTTATACGATTTTGCCATATTCATTGATGAAAGGGAGATCATGGTGGAAGTCATCAATAAATGCACCTAAGGTTTTGTGCAAAAGTAATCACACCCCTGTTCTCCTCTGAGGGTATCATGATGAGTCATATCTTCTATGTATTATTGGTCTGGTGATGACACTAGACTTCTACATTTCAGGACTGGGACACATGGAGCGGGCAGCACTTGTGTCTCATCCCTCTCATGACCACCATATGTGGAGAATTGGGTCTAGACCATTTGAAATTTTTTTTTTTTTTTTATTTACCTGGACTGTGCCCATTACTTGATGGTATTTTTAGACATTTTTGCCCCTTTGAATGTAAACAGCACTTTGTATCCGATGGGCACTCAGAGTCACTGGCACATTTGACCGTTGAACAATACGGGTTTCTTAGAATTATCTCAGGCACTGGGCATAAGCCGTCAGGATCTGCAGAAATAACCACATACAAGAAAGGATCAGAAGAGGAATCTGAGTGGAAAGTCGACACAATATTCATCAGTAGTAATGGCCATTTTGTCCATTTTTGTGTTGATCCTGAGCTCAACAACAGGTAAGGCAGATATCTGGAAAAAATAGACGGGCCAGGTTAAAGTTTCTCAACGATTTGTCAGTGATGACATTCTTTGGCTTGCTGACCAATGAGGAATGACTGTAGTGATGGGAGCGGGTGATTTTCCGGTGGCATTTTGTGGGTAATGATTTTTGAGTAATCTGTTTATGGAAGAATAAATTCATCAGCCATATATGAATCTGTTCTTGGGGCCATCGGATTGTCCTATTTGAGACTAATACCAATGGCCAGCTATAGACAATGAATAATTTGTCAACCTGAAAGCTCTGTTGGCCGACAATGGAGATGGACAATTCACCTATTAACACTCATGTCAGTTCCACTGAGACAGGAGCGGAGATGAGATGAGTATTTACCAGATACATCTCTTATTTTGAGGTTAACAACTGGGTAAAAAAAAATCTGTCCTGTCCAATCTATTCCTCCCCTGATGTCTAGAAGACCCACAGACATTATCAGAAAATTCTTACAAAATTGCCAGCATCTGTCTACACATATGTAATGACTACGCGACCTTTAGTGTTATACTGCGGAGTCTAGGTCACATGGGGAGGTGGTGTGTCCTCTTACCTGGCTCCGGGTTCCAGCAGGTCTTTCCACAGATATCACAGCATCTCTGGCTATCAGGGCAGTCATCATCGGTCTGGCATGTGGGCTGTGATGACATGTGTGGACACGCTGCTTGTGAAGGGGGACATCTCCCGAGTTTCACTGGAACAGAAAAAGAAGACATAATCCAACATTGTGGGTCCATAAAACAACGCTGGACTGAATGTTCTGTAACCGCACTAACGAATCCCAACAATGTGAATAACATCTACCTGAAATCCATGACTGGTACCATTAGTAATCAGCAATGAGTTATCATTCATGGATCACCAAGATGTCTTAAGCAGATCATACTTGCAAAAATGTGGCCCCAATTTGATATTCTCACACTAACGAGGTTGTCTCGTGAAGCACTATTGGGACATATGGTGATCAAAGAGGGAGGTCCCCCATTTGGAACTCCCTTCTTCTATGAGCCAGTGGCCAGACGCGTCTTACCTTGGAGATAACAGTAGACCGGCCGGCTTCTTGTAAATAAAGTTGCCTTCATGAGACAACCTCTATAAGAATGATTCTCCCCGTGGATGGTGCATGGTGGGAAGTCTTATTCCTTTACATTGCTCCTCATGGTTTTTTCTCAGAAGATAATACAATCACAGCATTTAGTGTCTCACCAATGATTACCGTTACAGATTGTCTTTTCTGGTCGGCGGGTTAGCCTTTATCATTACGTGTGGCCACCTCTACAGTCTCAGATGTGGTCCATGTATCGTCTATAGTTACCTTGGATAGGGCTGACGCATTGCCGGCCGAGCTCAGTGCAGCAACATTTCGTAGAACTAGAACACTGGTCGTCCTCGTCACAAATATCGGCTCCATCATGGTCCATCAGATTCCCGGAGGAGTTGTATGGCGGACACACATCAAGCATTGGCATTACCACTGATGAGGGGACGTCTGGTAGATGTAAACATGTCCTTTATCACCAAATGTGAATAATAGACCAAAACAAGATCATTTTACAGCAAAAGTTTAGAACATATTTAAAACAAATCTGATCAGCCATCATGACTGATCCAGAGACTGAGGAGGAGGATGGCTTAGCTGATGGATTGCGTTAGGCAGCCCCTTATCCACGTTATCGACACACAGAGAGGAGGGGGGCTGCTTCCTCCGGAGCCTCTGTCGATGCGACACAGCAAGAACGGCAGCTCCGAACTTCCGGGTCCACGCGACGGGGACTGAAAACCTGCGATCCTTGCAGGTATACAAAATAAAGTCTATTAGAATGTTTCTTCATTTCAGAAAAGAAAAATAATGCGGACAACCCCTTTAAAGAGTCAATGGTAACATCCATTGTGATAGAATGCAGTGAAGGGTCTTATGGTTACAACTCTTGTGGGCTGGGGCAGTGAAGGGGTTAATGATACCTTCCCTGGTGACCAAAGTTGGTCAAGGAGTAAATAATAACATTTTCTGTCTAGGGTGATGCAGTGTCCGAGTCATCTATGGGAGAACCTTAGAGACTGTGAGCGGGGGAAGGGAGTGTTGGAAGCAGAAAACTTGCCCCCTGGGCTCTCTTGACTTCCTGCCCGATCTGCGCCCCCTACCCCTCTGGGTCCCCTGCCCTCTCTAGGCCCCCTGCCGCTTTTACTTTCTTTTGTGTCCACTCCTGTGTTTGGCTCAAACAACTGCATGAAAACTGTGTATGTGATCTGCGCCTCAAGAATCTGGGGGAGGAAGGCTCAATGACAATCATGGTTCCTTCTGATGTGGGTGATGGGGCCTGGACCTGCATGCTGGCCCATGGTAACTATTGCTCTGGTGGCCTCTCTCCTAGTCTGAGGTCAGATGTTGGATCAGACACATACACAGAATACGTCTTACTAGAGATGAGCCGATGGTTGTAAATTTGCTGGCCATATGGCACGGACTTCATGCCACTCACCACTGGTCACCATTACCAGCAGTGGATTGTTCCGTGCAGTCACTGGCAGGTGGGAATCTCTTGTATGACTGATCTGTTGCAGGAGAGTCACCCCTGACTATTCTAGGGATGCGGCCCCGCTCCCGCTCCCCACTTCTGTAGTCTGAACCCCGGAGAGGTAAGAAGTGGATGAGATTGACCCCTGATCAGGATAATGGTTGTTGGGGAGATGATCTGATGATCTGGAGATGTTCTCCTGATCCGCTGCTCTCCAGACTCTATGTATCAGTAAATGATGACGGTGAGGTCGGCTCTCCCCCCTCTCGTCTGGTCTTGATGTGAAGGGGGGGTTATTATTTACCTGTCTGAGTTTTCATTATTTGATCTGTAGCTGTAGTTGTGTCCAGTCCAGTGTCACTGTGACATTACTGACTGCGCCATAAATGATCTACCCGCTGCAAAGCATCACTGCCAGAGAAATCCCTGGCCAGAGAAGACTCATCCTGCCCGGCTGGGGGTAGGACAGGGAGAATGTGCCCTAACAGAGAGTTATACAGATCCCGGGATTTACCATATAATATAATATAACATAACACAATATCATATAACACAATATCATATAACACAATATACCATAATATAATAACATATAACACAATATCATATAACACAATATAATATAACACAATATAATAACATATAACACAATATAATAACATATAACACAATATCATATAACACAATATAATATAACACAATATCATATAACACAATATAATATAACACAATATCATATAACACAATATACCATAATATAATAACATATAACACAATATAATATAACATAATACAATATAATATAACACAATATAATATAACATAATACAATATAATATAACATAAAACACAATATAATATAATATAACATAACACAATATAATATAACATAACACAATATAATATAACACAATATAATCTAACAATATAATATAACACAATATAATATAAAATATAACCCAATATAATATAACACAATATAATATAACATAATACAATATAATATAACACAATATAATATAACATAATACAATATAATATAACATAAAACACAATATAATATAATATAACATAACACAATATAATATAACATAACACAATATAATATAACACAATATAATCTAACAATATAATATAACACAATATAATATAACACAATATAATATAACATATAACAATATAATATAACATAACACAATATCATATAACATAATATAACACAATATAATATAACATATAACAATATAATATAACATAACACAATACACCATAATGTAATATAACAAGATTTAGCATAATACTATAATAAAAAATAAAATAATGTATTGGAACATGAGGTAATATAATGTGATATTGCGTAATAAAATATAACAATATGATATAATATAACGTCGGATA
Organism: Rhinoderma darwinii; assembly: GCF_050947455.1. Lineage (NCBI taxonomy): Eukaryota > Metazoa > Chordata > Amphibia > Anura > Rhinodermatidae > Rhinoderma > Rhinoderma darwinii. The sequence goes on along the minus strand of NC_134690.1, from coordinate 1,616,940 downwards.
GTAATAGTAACATCACATATAATAATAGAATGTATTACAACATAAGGTAATGTAGCGTGATATAATAATATAATATCATATAATATACTTGATCTTCACTCACCAGATGTAGCAGAGGCCTGGAGGTTCATGGGAAGCAGGGTGACCCCCAGCAGGATGGAGAGGAGGGATATGGAACTCATGATGATTTGTACACATTAGACAGTAGGTGTCCACAGTGCGATTTATACATCTCTGCTCACTGGGAGGCGGAGCTAATAAGTACTAAGCCCCACCCACAGCACGAGGGGGTCTTGGAGGTTCGCCCAGGACAGTAGCTTGCAGGATATATTTTAGGGTTGCCAGGTTTGTTGCCTTCTCTGCAGCTGGAGTCTAGTTCTGTCTGATGATACTGCACCAATTACATACTAGATATACAGTGGCGAAGCCATTCCGTCGAAACGCGCGTCAGGCTGGTGTCTCTACAGTGCAGGAGTAGCAATATGGGTAAGTAGCCCCCCTTATACCACGAATGATAGAGGTCTGGTCTCTTTTTTCAATTTACCATCCTGCTTTCAGAGGTTTTTTATGTTACACAACGTTCATACTATTTTGGACTATCACTTCATACTCTTCTTGGGCCCATTTCAATTCCATGCATGGGGATATCTGCCCATTACTTATGCTGCATGTATTCCATGTCATTCCTTTGTGGCTCACATCTATATACTCTTGTATACCCTGATGTTTCCTGCCTTGTAGGACGGCATGATGTTGCATTGTATGCTTCATTTTTAAGTCTGTTTTGTCTAATATTTGTTCATTAATAAAGGATATTTTGTATTTTTGTGTTAATTGACCTCATTTATAGGATACATCTTGAATATAATAGGTCAGTGCACCAAGTCTTTACTTGCTTATTTGCTAAATCCTCTTTGGCGGATAGTCAGATGATTTTTTTTCCTGTATATACAAATAGGTTATACAGTGTATATAATAAGTCCACACACCCCTCTTAAAGTGCCAGGTTTTTGTCATGTTACGAAGTCAGTACACGATGAATCATTTCAGAACTTTTCCCACCTTTAATGTCCCCCATAATCTGTACAATTCCATTGTAAAACAAAACTGAAATAATTTGTAGGGGAAAAAAAAAAAAACTACAATAATGTAGTTGCATAAGTGTGAACACCCTCTTATAGTTGGGGATGTGGTTGTGTTCAGAATTAGCCAATCACATTCTAACTCATGATAAATATTAGTCAGTACTCAGCTGCCATTATTTAGGCCTCCCGCACACAAGCGTGTGCGGTCCCTGATATAAGGTCCATATGTCGTCCGCATTTCCCGGACCAAACACACTGCAGGGAGCCGGGCTCCATGCATCATAGTTATCTATGACGCTAGGTGTCACTTCCTCGCTGCGGGACAACTGTCCCGTACTGTAATCATGTTTTCAGTACAGGACAGTGGTTCCACTGGGAGGCAGGAACACTTAGCGTCATAGATAACTATGATGCTTGGAGCCCGGCTCTCTGCAGTGTGTTCGGACCAGGAAATGTGACCGACATACGGACTCTATAACACGGACCAAACATGCTTGTGTGAATCCGGCCTTATAGTAATTCTGAGTAACCCCATATAAAGTTCACCTGTTCTATTAGGATTTTCCTGACATTTTCTTTGTTGCATGTGACAGTAAAAGCCATGGTCTACAGTGAGCTTACAACACATTAAAGGGATCTGATGGTTGAAAGACATCAGTCAGGAGAAGGGTACCAAAGAATTTCCAAGGCATTAGATAAACCATAGAACACAGTGAAGACGTCATCAAGAAGTGAGTTACATTTGGCACAACAGTGACATTAACAAGAACTGGACGTCCCTCAAAACTTGATGAAAAGACAAAACAAAAATTGGTCCGGGAGGCTTCCAAGAGGCCTACAGCAACATTAAAGGAGCTGCAGGTACTGGTTGTGTAGTGCATGTGAAAACAATCTCCCATGTTCTTCATATCTCTGGGCTGTGAGGTAGCATGTCAAGACGGAAGCCTTTTCTAACAAAAAAAAAATCCAAGCCCGGCCATGTTTTGCAAAGACCTACATCAAATCTGCCAAAAGCATGTGGGAAAATGTGTTATGTCTGATGAGACCAAGGTTCAACTTTTTGGCCAAAATTCCAAAAGGTATGTTTGTTGCAAAGCCAACACTGCACATCCCCAAAAGAACACCATCCCCATAGTGAAGCATGGTGGGGGCAGCATTATGGGGCATGGTGGAGGCAGCATTATGGGGCATGGAGGAGGCAGCATTATGGAGCATGGTGGAGGCAGCATTATGGGGCATGGAGGAGGCAGCATTATGGGGCATGGTGGAGGCAGCATTATGGGGCATGGTGGAGGCAGCATTATGGAGCATGGTGGAGGCAGCATTATGGAGCACGGCGGAGGCAGTATTATGGAGCATGGTGGAGGCAGCATTATGGAGCATGGTGGAGGCAGCATTATGGAGCATGGTGGAGGCAGCATTATGGAGCACGGTGGAGGCAGTATTATGGAGCATGGTGGAGGCAGCATTATGGAGCATGTTGGAGGCAGCATTATGGAGCATGGTGGGGGCAGCATTATGGAGCATGGTGAAGGCAGCATTATGGAGCATGGTGGAGGCAGCATTATGGAGCATGGTGGGGGCAGCATTATGGAGCATGGGGGAGGCAGCATTATGGAGCATGGCGGAGGCAGCATTATGGAGCATGGCGGAGGCAGCATTATGGAGCATGGTAGAGGCAGCATTATGGAGCATGGTGGAGGCAGTATTATGGAGCATGGTGGAGGCAGCATTATGGAGCATGGTGGGGGCAGTATTATGGAGCATGGTGGAGGCAGCATTATGGAGCATGGTGGGGGCAGCATTATGGAGCATGGTGAAGGCAGCATTATGGAGCATGGTGGAGGCAGCATTATGGAGCATGGTGGAGGCAGCATTATGGATCATGGTGGGGGCAGCATTATGGAGCATGGTGGAGGCAGCATTATAGGGAATGGTGGAGGCAGCATTATTGGGCATGGAGGAGTTAGCATTGTGGAGCACGGTGGAGGCAGCATTATGGAGCATGGTGGAGGCAGTATTATGGAGCATGGTGGAGGCAGCATTATGGAGCACGGTGGAGGCAGCATTATAGTGCATAGTAGAGGCAGCATTATGGAGCATGGTGGAGGCAGCATTATGGGGCATGGTGGAGGCAGCATTATGGGGCATGGAGGAGGCAGCATTATGGGGCATGGTGGAGGCAGCATTATGGGGCATGGTGGAGGCAGCATTATGGAGCATGGTGGAGGCAGCATTATGGAGCACGGTGGAGGCAGTATTATGGAGCACGGTGGAGGCAGCATTATGGAGCATGGTGGGGGCAGCATTATGGAGCATGGTGGAGGCAGCATTATGGAGCACGGTGGAGGCAGCATTATGGAGCATGGTGGAGGCAGCATTATGGAGCATGTTGGAGGCAGCATTATGGAGCATGGTGGAAGCAGCATTATGGGGCATGGTAGAGGCAGCATTATGGAGCATGGTGGAGGCAGCATTATGGAGCATGGTGGAGGCAGCATTATGGAGCATGGTGGAGGCAGCATTATGGAGCATGGTGGAGGCAGCATTATGGAGCATGGTGGAGGCAGCATTATGGAGCATGGTGGAGGCAGCATTATGGATCATGGTGGGGGCAGCATTATGGAGCATGGTGGAGGCAGCATTATAGGGAATGGTGGAGGCAGCATTATGGAGCATGGTGGAGGCAGCATTATGGAGCATGGTGGAGGCAGCATTATGGATCATGGTGGGGGCAGCATTATGGAGCATGGTGGAGGCATCATTATAGGGAATGGTGGAGGCAGCATTATGGAGCATGGTGGAGGCAGCATTATGGAGCATGGTGAAGGCAGCATTATGGATCATGGTGGGGGCAGCATTATGGAGCATGGTGGAGGCAGCATTATAGGGAATGGTGGAGGCAGCATTATGGGGCATGGAGGAGGCAGCATTGTGGAGCATGGAGGGGGCAGCATTATGGAGCATGGTGGGGGCAGCATTATGGAGCATGGTGGAGGCAGAATTATGGAGCATGGTGGAGGCAGCATTATGGAGCATGGTGGAGGCAGAATTATGGAGCATGGAGGAGGCAGCATTGTGGAGCATGGTGGGGGCAGCATTATGGAGCATGGTGGGGGCAGCATTATGGAGCATGGTGGAGGCAGAATTATGGAGCATGGTGGAGGCAGCATTATGGAGCATGGTGGAGGCAGCATTATGGAGCATGGTGGAGGCAGCATTATGGAGCATGGTGGAGGCAGCATTATGGAGCATGGTGGAGGCAGCATTATGGAGCATGGTGGAGGCAGCATTATGGAGCATGGTGGAGGCAGCATTATACTTTGGGGCTGTTTTTCTGCAGCTGGAATTGGGGCTTTAGTCAAGATGGAGGGAATTATGAACAGTTCCTAATATCAGTCAAACTTGCCACAAATCCTGCCGCCTTTGCTAAAAAGCTGAAGATGAAGAGGAATTTCAACTTTCAGAACGACAACGACCCAAAGCAACAAAATAATGGCTTCAACATTAATATATAAGCCAGAGCCCAGACCTGAATCCCATTGAAAATCTGCGCGGTGGCCTGAAGAGGCCGTACACAGGAGATGCCCCCGCAATCTGACAGACTTGGAGGCTTTTGCAAGAAAGAGTGGGCAACAATTGCCAAGTCAAGATGTGCCATGCTGATAAACTTCTACCCAAAAAGACTAAATGCCGTCATAAAGTCAAAGGGTAATTCAACAAAGTATTTGTTTAGGGTGTGCAGAGTTATGCAACCACATTATTTTTGTTTTTTATTTTTATTTTTCAACCCTAAAAGTTTTCAGTTTGTCACGGCCCCCAAACCATCACTGACTGCGGAAACTTCACACTGGACCGCAAGCATCTTGTATTGACGCCTCTCCTCTTCCTCCAGAAATTGGGACCGAGATTTCCCAATGAAATGCAAAATTTACTTTGAAATGATAACAGGACTGTGGACACGGAGCAGCAGTGTTGGTCCACTGTGTTATATCAAGTCCAGAGTCAGCGCAGCGTCTAGTAGGACATTTCCCAGCACTTCATGCTTCCCTCTGCTGGCAAGTTTTATGGAGATGCTGATCTCATTTTCCAGCAGAACTCGGCACCTGCCCACACTGCCAAAAGTACCAACACCCGGTGTAATAACCACAGTATCACTGCGCCTGATTGGCCAGCAAACTCGCCCGACCTAAACCCCATAGAGAATCTATAGGATATTGTCAAGAGGAAGATGAGAGACCCTAGACCCAACAATGCAGACGAGCTGAAGGCCGCTATCAAAGCAATCTGGGCTTCCATAACACCTCAGCAGTGTCACAGGCTGATCGCCCCCATGCCACGCCGCATTGATAACACCTCAGCAGTGTCACAGGATGATCGCCTCCATGCCACGCCACATTGATAACACCTCAGCAGTGCCACAGGCTGATCGCCTCCATGCCACACCGCATTGATAACACCTCAGCAGTGTCACAGGATGATCGCCTCCATGCCACGCCACATTGATAACACCTCAGCAGTGCCACAGGCTGATCACCTCCATGCCACGCCGCATTGATAACACCTCAGCAGTGCCACAGGCTGATCACCTCCATGCCACGCCGCATTGATAATCCCTCAGCAGTGCCACAGGCTGATCACCTCCATGCCACGCAGCATTGATAACACCTCAGCAGTGCCACAGGCTGATCGCCTCCATGCCACGCAGCATTGATAACACCTCAGCAGTGCCACAGGCTGATCGCCTCCATGCCACGTCACATTGATAACATCTCTGCAGTGCCACAAGCTGATCGCCCCATGCCACGCTGCATTGATAACACCTCAGCAGTGCCACAGGCTGATCACCTCCATGCCACGCCGCATTGATAACACCTCAGCAGTGCCACAGGCTGATCGCCCCCATGCCACGCCACATTGATAACACCTCAGCAGTGCCACAGGCTGATCACCTCCATGCCACGCCGCATTCATAACACCTCAGCAGTGCCACAGGCTGATCGCCCCCATGCCACGCCACATTGATAATACCTCAGCAGTGCCACAGGCTGATCACCTTCTTGCCACGCCGCTGTGCTGGGGGAGAGAATTCTAGCTGGGGTGGCGGAGTATTTAAACTAGGGCTGAGGAGGGAGGTCAATGTAGAAAAAAAAGGGGTAGCCAGGTTAGAGAGGGGTCAGACTATATTGGTGGGGGGAGAAACAGAATGTGGGGAGAGGACTGGACAACAGGATAAGGAGATCCTTTCGTTACAAAACATCAGTGTAAATAAAAAGGACCGATTAATGTCAAATCACATTTCTGATAATAAAAGTGAAAAACTGACAGGCAAGTTAAAGTGTATGTTCACAAATGCCAGAAGTCTAGCAAGCAAAATGTGGGAGCTGGAGGCCTTGATACTGGAAGAAAATATAGATATAGTTGGTGTTGCTGAAACATGGCTGGACTCTTCACATGACTGGGCTGTAAATCTACAGGGTTTTACACTTTTTCGTAAAGACAGGACAAATAGGAAAGGCGGTGGTGTATGTCTGTATGTGAGAAGTGATATGAAGGCGGTGGTGTATGTCTGTATGTGAGAAGTGATATGAAGGTCAGTGTGAAAGAGACAATAGTGGGTGAAGACTGTGAGGAGGTTGAAACCTTGTGGGTGGAACTAGAAAGGGAGGTAAACACTGAAAAAATTACTTTTGGTGTAATCTATAGACCCCCCAATATAACTGAGGAGATGGAAGGTCAGATATATAAACAGATGGAGCGGGCTGCACAGGCGGGTACTGTAGTGATAATGGGAGATTTTAATTTCCGGGATATTAATTGGTGTCATGGTTCGGCTTCAAATGCAAAGGGGAGACATTTCCTCAACCTGTTGCAGGAAAATTTTATGGGCCAGTTTGTGGAAGACCCGACTAGAGGTGAAGCTCTGTTGGATCTGGTCATTTCTAATAATGCAGATCTTGTTGGGAATGTCAATGTTCGTGAAAACCTCGGTAACAGTGATCACAATATAGTTATATTTTACCTATACTGTAAAAAACAAACGCAGGCTGGGAGGGCAAAAACATTTAATTTTAAGAAAGCCAATTTCCCCAGGATGAGGGCGGCAATTCAGGATATAGACTGGGAAGAACTAATGTCAAATAATGGAACAAATGATAAATGGGAGATTTTCAAATCTACTTTGAGTTATTATAGTGCAAAATGTATTCCTACAGGTAACAAGTATAAACGACTCAAATTAAACCCCACATGGCTTACACCTTCTGTGAAAGGGGCAATACATGACAAATAAAGGGCATTTAAAAAATACAAATCTGAGGGTACAGCTGTAGCCTTTGTAAAATATAAAGAGCTTAATAAAATCTGTAAAAATTTAATAAAATTAGCAAAAATACAAAATGAAAGGCAGGTGGCCAAGGATAGTAAAACAAATCCTAAAAAATTCTTCAAGCATATAAATGCTAAAAAGCCAAGGTCTGAACATGTAGGACCCCTAGATAATGGTAATGGGGAGTTGATCACAGGGGATCAAGAGAAGGCAGAGTTACTAAATGGGTTCTTTAGCTCTGTATATACAACAGAAGAAGGAGCAGCTGATGTAGCCGGTGCCAGTGCTGTTAATATATCAGTTGATATACTGAATTGGATGAATGTAGATATGGTCCAAGCTAAATTAAATAAAATAAATGTACACAAGGCCCTGGGACCAGATGGGTTACACCCTAGAGTTCTTAAAGAGCTTAGTTCAGTTATTTCTGTCCCCCTCTTCATAATATTTAGAGAATCTCTAGTGACTGGTATAGTGCCAAGGGACTGGCGCAGGGCAAATGTGGTGCCTATTTTCAAAAAGGGCTCTATGTCTTCCCCGGGTAATTATAGACCAGTAAGCTTAACATCCATCGTGGGGAAAATGTTTGAGGGGCTATTGAGGGACTATATACAGGATTATGTGACAATAAATAGCATTATAAGTGACAGCCAGCACGGTTTTACTAAGGACAGAAGTTGTCAAACCAACCTAATCTGTTTTTATGAAGAGGTGAGCAGAAGTCTAGACAGAGGGGCCGCTGTGGATTTAGTGTTTTTGGACTTTGCAAAGGCATTTGACACTGTCCCCCATAGACGCCTAATGGGTAAATTAAGGACTATAGGTTTAGAAAATATAGTTTGTAATTGGATTGAGAATTGGCTCAAGGACCGTATCCAGAGAGTTGTGGTCAATGATTCCTTCTCTGAATGGTCCCCGGTAATAAGTGGTGTACCCCAGGGTTCAGTGCTGGGACCACTATTATTCAACTTATTTATTAATGATATAGAGGAAGGGATTAATAGCACTATTTCTATTTTTGCAGATGACACCAAGTTATGTAATATAGTTCAGACTATGGAAGATGTTCATGAATTACAGGCAGATTTAAACAAACTAAGTGTTTGGGCGTCCACTTGGCAAATGAAGTTTAATGTAGATAAATGTAAAGTTATGCATCTGGGTACCAACAACCTGCATGCATCATATGTCCTAGGGGGAGCTACACTGGGGGAGTCACTTGTTGAGAAGGATCTGGGTGTTCTTGTAAATCATAAACTCAATAACAGCATGCAGTGTCAATCAGCTGCTTCAAAGGCCAGCAAGATATTGTCGTGTATTAAAAGAGGCATGGACTCGCGGGACAGAGATGTAATATTGCCACTTTACACAGCATTAGTGAGGCCTCATCTAGAATATGCAGTTCAGTTCTGGGCTCCAGTTCATAGAAAGGATGCCCTGGAGTTGGAAAAAATACAAAGAAGAGCAACGAAGCTAATAAGGGGCATGGAGAATTTAAGTTATGAGGAAAGATTGAAAGAATTAAACCTATTTAGCCTTGAAAAAAGACGACTAAGGGGGGACATGATTAACTTATATAAATATATTAATGGCACATACAAAAAATATGGTGATATCCTGTTCCTTGTAAAACCCCCTCAAAAAACAAGGGGGCACTCCCTCCGTCTGGAGAAAAAAAGGTTCAAGCTGCAGAGGCGACAAGGCTTCTTTACAGTAAGAACGGTGAATTTATGGAATAGCCGAGCGCAGGAGCTGGTCACAGCAGGGACAGGAGATGCCGCAGGAGCCGTCACAGCAGGGACAGGAGACACCGCAGGAGCCGGCACAGCAGGGACAGGAGACACCGCAGGAGCCGTCACAGCAGGGACAGGAGACACCGCAGGAGCTGTCACAGCAGGGACAGTAGATGGCTTTAAAAAAGGGTTAGATAATTTCCTAGAACAAAAAAATATTAGCTCCTATGTGTAGAAATTTTTCCTTCCCTTTTCCCTTCCCTTGGTTGGACTTGATGGACATGTGTCTTTTTTCAGCCGTACTAACTATGTAACTATGTAATTGATAACACCTCAGCAGTGCCACAGGCTGATCGCCTCCATACCACGCCGCATTGATAACACCTCAGCAGTGCCACAGGCTGATCGCCTCCATACCACGCCGCATTGATAACACCTCAGCAGTGCCACAGGCTGATCGCCTCCACGCCACGCCGCATTGATAACACCTCAGCAGTGCCACAGGCTGATCGCCTCCACGCCACGCCGCATTGATAACACCTCAGCAGTGCCACAGGCTGATCGCCTCCACGCCACGCCACATTGATAACACCTCAGCAGTGCCACAGGCAGATCACCTCCATGCCACGCCGCATTGATGCAGTAATTCATGCAGAGTCGGAGCCCCGGCCAAGTATTGAGAGCAGATACTGGACAGACTCTTCATTAGGACGACATTTCGGTATTAAAAATAATTTTTTTAAATTGGGCTTATATAATATTCTCATTTTCAACTTTTTGATGATATTCTAATTCATTGAGAAGGACTGGTATATATAGATATAGACTTAAAATTATAAAGAGTCATATATATAAAGATATGTGGTATTGATACATTTTAAAAAATATATTTTTATTTTTATTTTTTATTATATATATTAAACAAAGACTGTATAAACCGTAAACATACATTCAGAAATCTTATCATTATAAAGATAGAACTTTACTTCCCATCATATGGAGTGAGTGTTCGACAATGAAGATATCCGGTCATAGAATGGGAGCAGTAAAATGGAGACGGAGATTGCTCAGTTAGTAGAGCTGGGTGGAGTAGGCGGAGCAAGTTCCCTGCTGCCGGCACATTGCATGCTGAGACAAAAGCAGTGCATGCTGGGAGGAGAAACACGGGAAGAGAAGAGGAAAGAACTTACTGAGGTAAACAATATGGGGTAATGTTACTAAAAACATTTATCATGAAGAAACGGAGAGTCAGAGGGCACCAATATATTAATAGAGGAAAGTTGCAGCGATTTTTATAAAAATAAAAAGAATTGGAAAACCCCTTTAAGAAATTCCTGAAATGTCATTTTGTGTAAAGGAGGTGAGGACTCCAACGAGCCCGATATACCAAATATCTGTCTCCCCGATCCCTCCCTTATCATTATATTCATCTGAATCTTCTCTTTTACCTTCACTACTATTCTTCCCCACCTTGTGAACCGTTCTCATTCTTTTCCCGTTCCCTTACGATTTTTTTAAGCAGCCAAATCTGAGAATTATTAAAGCGTCTCTGTCACCAGATTATAAGTGGCCTATATTGTACATGGTGTGATCGGCGCTGTAATGTAGGTAACAGTGGTCCTAGTAATAAAGAGGCTCTGTCACCACATTATAAGTGCCCTATATTGTACATGATGTGATCGCTGCTGTAATGTAGATAACAGTGGTCCTAGTAATAAAGATGCTCTGTCACCACATTATAAGTGGCCTATCTTGTACATGATGTGATCGGCGCTGTAATGTAGATAACAGTGGTCCTAGTAATAAAGAGGCTCTGTCACCACATTATAAGTGGCCTATATTGTACATGATGTGATCGGCGCTGTAATGTAGAGAACAGTGGTCCTAGTAATAAAGAGTCTCTGTCACCACATTATAAGTGGCCTATATTGTACATGATGTGATCGCTGCTGTAATGTAGATAACAGTGGTCCTAGTAATAAAGATGCTCTGTCACCACATTATAAGTGCCCTATATTGTACATAATGTGATCGCTGCTGTAATGTAGATAACAGTGGTCCTAGTAATAAAGATGCTCTGTCACCACATTATAAGTGCCCTATATTGTACATGATGTGATCGGCGCTGTAATGTAGATAACAGTGGTCCTAGTAATAAAGAGGCTCTGTCACCACATTATAAGTGCCCTATATTGTACATGATGTGATCGCTGCTGTAATGTAGATAACAGTGGTCCTAGTAATAAAGATGCTCTGTCACCACATTATAAGTGCCCTATATTGTACATGATGTGATCGCTGCTGTAATGTAGGTAACAGTGGTCCTAGTAATAAAGAGGCTGTCACCACATTATAAGTGGCCTATATTGTACATAATGTGATCGGCGCTGTAATGTAGGTAACAGTGGTCCTAGTAATAAAGAGGCTCTGTCACCACATTATAAGTGCCCTATATTGTACATAATGTGATCGGCGCTGTAATGTAGGTAACAGTGGTCCTAGTAATAAAGAGGCTCTGTCACCACATTATAAGTGCCCTATATTGTACATGATGTGATCGCTGCTGTAATGTAGATAACAGTGGTCCTAGTAATAAAGATGCTCTGTCACCACATTATAAGTGCCCTATATTGTACATAATGTGATCGGCGCTGTAATGTAGATAACAGTGGTCCTAGTAATAAAGATGCTCTGTCACCACATAATAAGTGGCCTATATTGTACATAATGTGATCGGCGCTGTAATGTAGGTAACAGTGGTCCTAGTAATAAAGAGGCTCTGTCACCACATTATAAGTGCCCTATATTGTACATGATGTGATCGCTGCTGTAATGTAGGTAACAGTGGTCCTAGTAATAAAGATGCTCTGTCACCACATTATAAGTGCCCTATATTGTACATAATGTGATCGGCGCTGTAATGTAGGTAACAGTGGTCCTAGTAATAAATATGCTCTGTCACCACATTATAAGTGCCCTATATTGTACATAATGTGATCGGCGCTGTAATATAGATAATAGTGGTTTTTATTTTGAAAAACTATCATTTTTTAGCAAGTTATGAGCAATTTTAGATTTATTCTAATTAGTTTCTTAATGACCAACTGGGAGTGGTTTACCTTTTTACCAAGTGGGCGTTGTACAAAGGAGTGTATGAGGCTGACCAATCAGTGACCAATCAGTGACAATCAGCGTCATGCACTGCTCATTGTTCCAGCCCAGCTTCTTTCACTGCACAATCACACTGTAACAATGGGCTGGAACAATGAGACGTAGATGATGCTGATTGGTCACTGATTGGTCAGCGTCATACACTCCTCTGTACAACACCCAGTTGGTCAAAAGTAAAACCCCTCCCAGTTGGTCATTAAGAAGAACCATTAGCATAAATCTAAAATTGCTTATAACTTGCTCAAAAATGATCGTTTTTCAAAATAAAAACCACTGCTGTTATCTACATTACAGCGCCAATCAGACTATGTAGGAGACAAGACACTTATAATGTGGTGACAGCCTCTTTATTACTAGGACCACTGTTATCTACATTACAGCGCCGATCAGACTATGTAGGAGACAAGACACTTATAATGGGGTGACAGCCTCTTTATTACTAGGACCACTGTTATCTACATTACAGCGCCGATCACATTATGGAGGAGACAGGACACTTATAATGTGGTGACAGCCTCTTTATTACTAGGACCACTGTTATCTACATTACAGGATTTGGGTTCCTAGAGCACTGGGCTGACTTTTCATTGGGGTACAAACTGTATTCTGCAGATGATTTGCACCTAAATGGAAGGGGGTCCGCTGTGCTGGGGGAGAGAATTCTAACTGGGGTGGTATTTAAACTAGGGCTGAGGAGGGAGGTCAATGTAGAAAAAAAAGGGGTAGCCAGGTTAGAGAGGGGTCAGACTATATTGTTGGGGGGAGAAACAGACGGTGGGGAGAGGACTAGACAACAGGATAAGGAGATCCTTTCGTTACAAAACAGCAGTGTAAATAAAAAGGCCCGATTAATGTCAAATCACATTTCTGATAATAAAAGTGAAAAACTGACAGGCAAGTTAAAGTGTATGTTCACAAATGCCAGAAGTCTAGCAAGCAAAATGGGGGAGCTGGAGGCCTTGATACTGGAAGAAGATATAGATATAGTTGGTGTTGCTGAAACATGGCTGGACTCTTCACATGACTGGGCTGTAAATCTACAGGGTTTTACACTTTTTCGGAAAGACAGGACAAATAGGAAAGGTGGTGGTGTATGTCTGTATGTGAGAAGTGATATGAAGGCGAGTGTGAAAGAGACAATAGTGGGTGAATACTGTGAGGAGGTTGAAACCTTGTGGGTGGAACTAGAAAGGGAGGTAAACACTGAAAAAATTACTTTTGGTGTAATCTATAGACCCCCCAATATAACTGAGGAGATGGATGTTCAGCTATATAAACAGATGGAGCGGGCTGCACAGGCGGGTACTGTAGTGATAATGGGAGATTTTAATTTCCGGGATATTAATTGGTGTCATGGTTCGGCTTCAACTGCAAAGGGGAGACATTTCCTCAACCTGTTGCAGGAAAATTTTATGGGCCAGTTTGTGGAAGACCCGACTAGAGGTGAAGCTCTGTTGGATCTGGTGATTTCTAATAATGCAGATCTTGTTGGGAATGTCAATGTTCGTGAAAACCTCGGTAACAGTGATCATAATATAGTTACATTTTACCTATACTGTAAAAAACAAACGCAGGCTGGGAGGGCAAAAACATTTAATTTTAAGAAAGCCAATTTCCCCAGGATGAGGGCTGCAATTCAGGATATAGACTGGGAAGAACTAATGTCAAATAATGGAACAAATGATAAATGGGAGATTTTCAAATCTACTTTGAGTTATTATAGTGCAAAATGTATTCCTACAGGTAACAAGTATAAACGACTCAAATTAAACCCCACATGGCTTACACCTTCTGTGAAAGGGGCAATACATGACAAAAAAAGGGCATTTAAAAAATACAAATCTGAGGGTACAGCTGCAGCCTTTGTAAAATATAAAGAGCTTAATAAAATCTGTAAAAATGTAATAAAATTAGCAAAAATACAAAATGAAAGGCAGGTGGCCAAGGATAGTAAAACAAATCCTAAAAAATTCTTCAAGCATATAAATGCAAAAAAGCCAAGGTCTGAACATGTAGGACCCCTAGATAATGGTAATGGGGAGTTGATCACAGGGGATCAAGAGAAGGCAGAGTTACTAAATGGGTTCTTTAGCTCTGTATATACAACTGAAGAAGGAGCAGCTGATGTAGCCGGTGCCAGTGCTGTTAATATATCAGTTGATATACTGAATTGGATGAATGTAGATATGGTCCAAGCTAAATTAAATAAAATAAATGTACACAAGGCTCCGGGACCAGATGGGTTACACCCTAGAATTCTTAAAGAGCTTAGTTCAGTTATTTCTGTCCCCATTTTCATAATATTCAGAGAATCTCTAGTGACTGGTATAGTGCCAAGGGACTGGCGCAGCGCAAATGTGGTGCCTATTTTCAAAAAGGGCTCTAGGTCTTCCCCGGGTAATTATAGACCAGTAAGCTTAACATCCATCGTGGGGAAAATGTTTGAGGGGCTATTGAGGGACTATATACAGAATTATGTGACAATAAATAGCATTATAAGTGACAGCCAGCACGGTTTTACTAAGGACAGAAGTTGTCAAACCAACCTAATCTGTTTTTATGAAGAGGTGAGCAGAAGTCTAGACAGAGGGGCCGCTGTGGATTTAGTGTTTTTGGACTTTGCAAAGGCATTTGACACTGTCCCTCATAGACGCCTAATGGGTAAATTAAGGACTATAGGTTTAGAAAATATAGTTTGTAATTGGATTGAGAATTGGCTAAAGGACCGTATCCAGAGAGTTGTGGTCAATGATTCCTACTCTGAATGGTCCCCAGTTATAAGTGGTGTACCCCAGGGTTCAGTGCTGGGACCACTATTATTCAACTTATTTATTAATGATATAGAGGATGGGATTAATAGCACTATTTCTATTTTTGCAGATGACACCAAGCTATGTAATATAGTTCAGACTATGGAAGATGTTCATGAATTACAGGCAGATTTAAACAAACTGAGTGTTTGGGCGTCCACTTGGCAAATGAAGTTTAATGTAGATAAATGTAAAGTTATGCATCTGGGTACCAACAACCTGCATGCATCATATGTCCTAGGGGGAGCTACACTGGGGGAGTCACTTGTTGAGAAGGATCTGGGTGTTCTTGTAAATCATAAACTCAATAACAGCATGCAGTGTCAATCAGCTGCTTCAAAGGCCAGCAAGATATTGTCGTGTATTAAAAGAGGCATGGACTCGCGGGACAGAGATGTAATATTGCCACTTTACACAGCATTAGTGAGGCCTCATCTAGAATATGCAGTTCAGTTCTGGGCTCCAGTTCATAGAAAGGATGCCCTGGAGTTGGAAAAAATACAAAGAAGAGCAACGAAGCTAATAAGGGGCGCTGAGAATCTAAGTTATGAGGAAAGATTGAAAGAATTAAACCTATTTAGCCTTGAAAAAAGACGACTAAGGGGGGACATGATTAACTTATATAAATATATTAATGGCACATACAAAAAATATGGTGATATCCTGTTCCTTGTAAAACCCCCTCAAAAAACAAGGGGGCACTCCCTCCATCTGGAGAAAAAAAGGTTCAAGCTGCAGAGGCGACAAGGCTTCTTTACAGTAAGAACGGTGAATTTATGGAATAGCCGAGCGCAGGAGCTGGTCACAGCAGGGACAGGAGATGCCGCAGGAGCCGTCACAGCAGGGACAGGAGACACCGCAGGAGCCGGCACAGCAGGGACAGGAGACACCGCAGGAGCCGTCACAGCAGGGACAGGAGACACCGCAGGAGCTGTCACAGCAGGGACAGGAGACACCGCAGGAGCCGTCACAGCAGGGACAGGAGACACCGCAGGAGCTGGTCACAGCAGGGACAGGAGATGCCGCAGGAGCCGTCACAGCAGGGACAGGAGACACCGCAGGAGCTGTCACAGCAGGGACAGGAGACACCGCAGGAGCCGTCACAGCAGGGACAGGAGACACCGCAGGAGCTGGTCACAGCAGGGACAGTAGATGGCTTTAAAAAAGGGTTAGATAATTTCCTAGAACAAAAAAATATTAGCTCCTATGTGTAGAAATTTTTCCTTCCCTTTTCCCTTCCCTTGGTTGGACTTGATGGACATGTGTCTTTTTTCAGCCGTACTAACTATGTAACTATGTAATTGATAACACCTCAGCAGTGCCACAGGCTGATCGCCTCCATACCACGCCGCATTGATAACACCTCAGCAGTGCCACAGGCTGATCGCCTCCACGCCACGCCGCATTGATAACACCTCAGCAGTGCCACAGGCTGATCGCCTCCACGCCACGCCACATTGATAACACCTCAGCAGTGCCACAGGCAGATCACCTCCATGCCACGCCGCATTGATGCAGTAATTCATGCAGAGTCGGAGCCCCGGCCAAGTATTGAGAGCAGATACTGGACAGACTTTTCATTAGGACGACATTTCGGTATTAAAAATAATTTTTTTAAATTGGGCTTATATAATATTCTCATTTTCAACTTTTTGATGATATTCTAATTCATTGAGAAGGACTGGTATATATAGATATAGACTTAAAATTATAAAGAGTCATATATATAAAGATATGTGGTATTGATACATTTTAAAAAATATATTTTTATTTTTATTTTTTATTATATATATTAAACAAAGACTGTATAAACCGTAAACATACATTCAGAAATCTTATCATTATAAAGATAGAACTTTACTTCCCATCATATGGAGTGAGTGTTCGACAATGAAGATATCCGGTCATAGAATGGGAGCAGTAAAATGGAGACGGAGATTGCTCAGTTAGTAGAGCTGGGTGGAGTAGGCGGAGCAAGTTCCCTGCTGCCGGCACATTGCATGCTGAGACAAAAGCAGTGCATGCTGGGAGGAGAAACACGGGAAGAGAAGAGGAAAGAACTTACTGAGGTAAACAATATGGGGTAATGTTACTAAAAACATTTATCATGAAGAAACGGAGAGTCAGAGGGCACCAATATATTAATAGAGGAAAGTTGCAGCGATTTTTATAAAAATAAAAAGAATTGGAAAACCCCTTTAAGAAATTCCTGAAATGTCATTTTGTGTAAAGGAGGTGAGGACTCCAACGAGCCCGATATACCAAATATCTGTCTCCCCGATCCCTCCCTTATCATTATATTCATCTGAATCTTCTCTTTTACCTTCACTACTATTCTTCCCCACCTTGTGAACCGTTCTCATTCTTTTCCCGTTCCCTTACGATTTTTTTAAGCAGCCAAATCTGAGAATTATTAAAGCGTCTCTGTCACCAGATTATAAGTGGCCTATATTGTACATGGTGTGATCGGCGCTGTAATGTAGGTAACAGTGGTCCTAGTAATAAAGAGGCTCTGTCACCACATTATAAGTGCCCTATATTGTACATGATGTGATCGCTGCTGTAATGTAGATAACAGTGGTCCTAGTAATAAAGATGCTCTGTCACCACATTATAAGTGGCCTATCTTGTACATGATGTGATCGGCGCTGTAATGTAGATAACAGTGGTCCTAGTAATAAAGAGGCTCTGTCACCACATTATAAGTGGCCTATATTGTACATGATGTGATCGGCGCTGTAATGTAGATAACAGTGGTCCTAGTAATAAAGAGGCTCTGTCACCACATTATAAGTGGCCTATATTGTACATGATGTGATTGGCGCTGTAATGTAGATAACAGTGGTCCTAGTAATAAAGAGTCTCTGTCACCACATTATAAGTGGCCTATATTGTACATGATGTGATCGGCGCTGTAATGTAGATAACAGTGGTCCTAGTAATAAAGAGGCTCTGTCACCACATTATAAGTGCCCTATATTGTACATGATGTGATCGCTGCTGTAATGTAGATAACAGTGGTCCTAGTAATAAAGATGCTCTGTCACCACATTATAAGTGCCCTATATTGTACATGATGTGATCGCTGCTGTAATGTAGGTAACAGTGGTCCTAGTAATAAAGAGGCTGTCACCACATTATAAGTGGCCTATATTGTACATAATGTGATCGGCGCTGTAATGTAGGTAACAGTGGTCCTAGTAATAAAGAGGCTCTGTCACCACATTATAAGTGCCCTATATTGTACATGATGTGATCGGTGCTGTAATGTAGGTAACAGTGGTCCTAGTAATAAAGAGTCTCTGTCACCACATTATAAGTGGCCTATATTGTACATAATGTGATCAGCGCTGAAATGTAGATAACAGTGGTCCTAGTAATAAAGATGCTCTGTCACCACATTATAAGTGCCCTATATTGTACATAATGTGATCGGCGCTGTAATGTAGGTAACAGTGGTCCTAGTAATAAAGATGCTCTGTCACCACATTATAAGTGCCCTATATTGTACATGATGTGATCGGCGCTGTAATGTAGATAACAGTGGTCCTAGTAATAAAGAGGCTCTGTCACCACATTATAAGTGCCCTATATTGTACATGATGTGATCGCTGCTGTAATGTAGATAACAGTGGTCCTAGTAATAAAGATGCTCTGTCACCACATTATAAGTGCCCTATATTGTACATGATGTGATCGCTGCTGTAATGTAGGTAACAGTGGTCCTAGTAATAAAGATGCTCTGTCACCACATTATAAGTGCCCTATATTGTACATAATGTGATCGGCGCTGTAATGTAGGTAACAGTGGTCCTAGTAATAAATATGCTCTGTCACCACATTATAAGTGCCCTATATTGTACATAATGTGATCGGCGCTGTAATATAGATAATAGTGGTTTTTATTTTGAAAAACTATCATTTTTTAGCAAGTTATGAGCAATTTTAGATTTATTCTAATTAGTTTCTTAATGACCAACTGGGAGTGGTTTACCTTTTTACCAAGTGGGCGTTGTACAAAGGAGTGTATGAGGCTGACCAATCAGTGACCAATCAGTGACAATCAGCGTCATGCACTGCTCATTGTTCCAGCCCAGCTTCTTTCACTGCACAATCACACTGTAACAATGGGCTGGAACAATGAGACGTAGATGATGCTGATTGGTCACTGATTGGTCAGCGTCATACACTCCTCTGTACAACACCCAGTTGGTCAAAAGTAAAACCCCTCCCAGTTGGTCATTAAGAAGAACCATTAGCATAAATCTAAAATTGCTTATAACTTGCTCAAAAATGATCGTTTTTCAAAATAAAAACCACTGCTGTTATCTACATTACAGCGCCAATCAGACTATGTAGGAGACAAGACACTTATAATGTGGTGACAGCCTCTTTATTACTAGGACCACTGTTATCTACATTACAGCGCCGATCAGACTATGTAGGAGACAAGACACTTATAATGGGGTGACAGCCTCTTTATTACTAGGACCACTGTTATCTACATTACAGCGCCGATCACATTATGGAGGAGACAGGACACTTATAATGTGGTGACAGCCTCTTTATTACTAGGACCACTGTTATCTACATTACAGGATTTGGGTTCCTAGAGCACTGGGCTGACTTTTCATTGGGGTACAAACTGTATTCTGCAGATGATTTGCACCTAAATGGAAGGGGGTCCGCTGTGCTGGGGGAGAGAATTCTAACTGGGGTGGTATTTAAACTAGGGCTGAGGAGGGAGGTCAATGTAGAAAAAAAAGGGGTAGCCAGGTTAGAGAGGGGTCAGACTATATTGTTGGGGGGAGAAACAGACGGTGGGGAGAGGACTAGACAACAGGATAAGGAGATCCTTTCGTTACAAAACAGCAGTGTAAATAAAAAGGCCCGATTAATGTCAAATCACATTTCTGATAATAAAAGTGAAAAACTGACAGGCAAGTTAAAGTGTATGTTCACAAATGCCAGAAGTCTAGCAAGCAAAATGGGGGAGCTGGAGGCCTTGATACTGGAAGAAGATATAGATATAGTTGGTGTTGCTGAAACATGGCTGGACTCTTCACATGACTGGGCTGTAAATCTACAGGGTTTTACACTTTTTCGGAAAGACAGGACAAATAGGAAAGGTGGTGGTGTATGTCTGTATGTGAGAAGTGATATGAAGGCGAGTGTGAAAGAGACAATAGTGGGTGAATACTGTGAGGAGGTTGAAACCTTGTGGGTGGAACTAGAAAGGGAGGTAAACACTGAAAAAATTACTTTTGGTGTAATCTATAGACCCCCCAATATAACTGAGGAGATGGATGTTCAGCTATATAAACAGATGGAGCGGGCTGCACAGGCGGGTACTGTAGTGATAATGGGAGATTTTAATTTCCGGGATATTAATTGGTGTCATGGTTCGGCTTCAACTGCAAAGGGGAGACATTTCCTCAACCTGTTGCAGGAAAATTTTATGGGCCAGTTTGTGGAAGACCCGACTAGAGGTGAAGCTCTGTTGGATCTGGTGATTTCTAATAATGCAGATCTTGTTGGGAATGTCAATGTTCGTGAAAACCTCGGTAACAGTGATCATAATATAGTTACATTTTACCTATACTGTAAAAAACAAACGCAGGCTGGGAGGGCAAAAACATTTAATTTTAAGAAAGCCAATTTCCCCAGGATGAGGGCTGCAATTCAGGATATAGACTGGGAAGAACTAATGTCAAATAATGGAACAAATGATAAATGGGAGATTTTCAAATCTACTTTGAGTTATTATAGTGCAAAATGTATTCCTACAGGTAACAAGTATAAACGACTCAAATTAAACCCCACATGGCTTACACCTTCTGTGAAAGGGGCAATACATGACAAAAAAAGGGCATTTAAAAAATACAAATCTGAGGGTACAGCTGCAGCCTTTGTAAAATATAAAGAGCTTAATAAAATCTGTAAAAATGTAATAAAATTAGCAAAAATACAAAATGAAAGGCAGGTGGCCAAGGATAGTAAAACAAATCCTAAAAAATTCTTCAAGCATATAAATGCAAAAAAGCCAAGGTCTGAACATGTAGGACCCCTAGATAATGGTAATGGGGAGTTGATCACAGGGGATCAAGAGAAGGCAGAGTTACTAAATGGGTTCTTTAGCTCTGTATATACAACTGAAGAAGGAGCAGCTGATGTAGCCGGTGCCAGTGCTGTTAATATATCAGTTGATATACTGAATTGGATGAATGTAGAGATGGTCCAAGCTAAATTAAATAAAATAAATGTACACAAGGCTCCGGGACCAGATGGGTTACACCCTAGAATTCTTAAAGAGCTTAGTTCAGTTATTTCTGTCCCCATTTTCATAATATTCAGAGAATCTCTAGTGACTGGTATAGTGCCAAGGGACTGGCGCAGGGCAAATGTGGTGCCTATTTTCAAAAAGGGCTCTAGGTCTTCCCCGGGTAATTATAGACCAGTAAGCTTAACATCCATCGTGGGGAAAATGTTTGAGGGGCTATTGAGGGACTATATACAGGATTATGTGACAATAAATAGCATTATAAGTGACAGCCAGCACGGTTTTACTAAGGACAGAAGTTGTCAAACCAACCTAATCTGTTTTTATGAAGAGGTGAGCAGAAGTCTAGACAGAGGGGCCGCTGTGGATTTAGTGTTTTTGGACTTTGCAAAGGCATTTGACACTGTCCCTCATAGACGCCTAATGGGTAAATTAAGGACTATAGGTTTAGAAAATATAGTTTGTAATTGGATTGAGAATTGGCTAAAGGACCGTATCCAGAGAGTTGTGGTCAATGATTCCTACTCTGAATGGTCCCCAGTTATAAGTGGTGTACCCCAGGTTTCAGTGCTGGGACCACTATTATTCAACTTATTTATTAATGATATAGAGGATGGGATTAATAGCACTATTTCTATTTTTGCAGATGACACCAAGCTATGTAATATAGTTCAGACTATGGAAGATGTTCATGAATTACAGGCAGATTTAAACAAACTGAGTGTTTGGGCGTCCACTTGGCAAATGAAGTTTAATGTAGATAAATGTAAAGTTATGCATCTGGGTACCAACAACCTGCATGCATCATATGTCCTAGGGGGAGCTACACTGGGGGAGTCACTTGTTGAGAAGGATCTGGGTGTTCTTGTAAATCATAAACTCAATAACAGCATGCAGTGTCAATCAGCTGCTTCAAAGGCCAGCAAGATATTGTCGTGTATTAAAAGAGGCATGGACTCGCGGGACAGAGATGTAATATTGCCACTTTACACAGCATTAGTGAGGCCTCATCTAGAATATGCAGTTCAGTTCTGGGCTCCAGTTCATAGAAAGGATGCCCTGGAGTTGGAAAAAATACAAAGAAGAGCAACGAAGCTAATAAGGGGCATGGAGAATTTAAGTTATGAGGAAAGATTGAAAGAATTAAACCTATTTAGCCTTGAAAAAAGACGACTAAGGGGGGACATGATTAACTTATATAAATATATTAATGGCACATACAAAAAATATGGTGATATCCTGTTCCTTGTAAAACCCCCTAAAAAAACAAGGGGGCACTCCCTCCATCTGGAGAAAAAAAGGTTCAAGCTGCAGAGGCGACAAGGCTTCTTTACAGTGAGAACGGTGAATTTATGGAATAGCCGAGCGCAGGAGCTGGTCACAGCAGGGACAGGAGATGCCGCAGGAGCCGTCACAGCAGGGACAGGAGACACCGCAGGAGCCGGCACAGCAGGGACAGGAGACACCGCAGGAGCCGTCACAGCAGGGACAGGAGACACCGCAGGAGCTGTCACAGCAGGGACAGGAGACACCGCAGGAGCCGTCACAGCAGGGACAGGAGACACCGCAGGAGCTGGTCACAGCAGGGACAGGAGATGCCGCAGGAGCCGTCACAGCAGGGACAGGAGACACCGCAGGAGCTGTCACAGCAGGGACAGGAGACACCGCAGGAGCCGTCACAGCAGGGACAGGAGACACCGCAGGAGCTGGTCACAGCAGGGACAGTAGATGGCTTTAAAAAAGGGTTAGATAATTTCCTAGAACAAAAAAATATTAGCTCCTATGTGTAGAAATTTTTCCTTCCCTTTTCCCTTCCCTTGGTTGGACTTGATGGACATGTGTCTTTTTTCAGCCGTACTAACTATGTAACTATGTAATTGATAACACCTCAGCAGTGCCACAGGCTGATCGCCTCCATACCACGCCGCATTGATAACACCTCAGCAGTGCCACAGGCTGATCGCCTCCACGCCACGCCGCATTGATAACACCTCAGCAGTGCCACAGGCTGATCGCCTCCACGCCACGCCACATTGATAACACCTCAGCAGTGCCACAGGCAGATCACCTCCATGCCACGCCGCATTGATGCAGTAATTCATGCAGAGTCGGAGCCCCGGCCAAGTATTGAGAGCAGATACTGGACAGACTTTTCATTAGGACGACATTTCGGTATTAAAAATAATTTTTTTAAATTGGGCTTATATAATATTCTCATTTTCAACTTTTTGATGATATTCTAATTCATTGAGAAGGACTGGTATATATAGATATAGACTTAAAATTATAAAGAGTCATATATATAAAGATATGTGGTATTGATACATTTTAAAAAATATATTTTTATTTTTATTTTTTATTATATATATTAAACAAAGACTGTATAAACCGTAAACATACATTCAGAAATCTTATCATTATAAAGATAGAACTTTACTTCCCATCATATGGAGTGAGTGTTCGACAATGAAGATATCCGGTCATAGAATGGGAGCAGTAAAATGGAGACGGAGATTGCTCAGTTAGTAGAGCTGGGTGGAGTAGGCGGAGCAAGTTCCCTGCTGCCGGCACATTGCATGCTGAGACAAAAGCAGTGCATGCTGGGAGGAGAAACACGGGAAGAGAAGAGGAAAGAACTTACTGAGGTAAACAATATGGGGTAATGTTACTAAAAACATTTATCATGAAGAAACGGAGAGTCAGAGGGCACCAATATATTAATAGAGGAAAGTTGCAGCGATTTTTATAAAAATAAAAAGAATTGGAAAACCCCTTTAAGAAATTCCTGAAATGTCATTTTGTGTAAAGGAGGTGAGGACTCCAACGAGCCCGATATACCAAATATCTGTCTCCCCGATCCCTCCCTTATCATTATATTCATCTGAATCTTCTCTTTTACCTTCACTACTATTCTTCCCCACCTTGTGAACCGTTCTCATTCTTTTCCCGTTCCCTTACGATTTTTTTAAGCAGCCAAATCTGAGAATTATTAAAGCGTCTCTGTCACCAGATTATAAGTGGCCTATATTGTACATGGTGTGATCGGCGCTGTAATGTAGGTAACAGTGGTCCTAGTAATAAAGAGGCTCTGTCACCACATTATAAGTGCCCTATATTGTACATGATGTGATCGCTGCTGTAATGTAGATAACAGTGGTCCTAGTAATAAAGATGCTCTGTCACCACATTATAAGTGGCCTATCTTGTACATGATGTGATCGGCGCTGTAATGTAGATAACAGTGGTCCTAGTAATAAAGAGGCTCTGTCACCACATTATAAGTGGCCTATATTGTACATGATGTGATCGGCGCTGTAATGTAGATAACAGTGGTCCTAGTAATAAAGAGTCTCTGTCACCACATTATAAGTGGCCTATATTGTACATGATGTGATCGCGCTGTAATGTAGATAACAGTGGTCCTAGTAATAAACAGTCTCTGTCACCACATTATAAGTGGCCTATCTTGTACATTATGTGATCGGCGCTGTAATGTAGATAACAGTGGTCCTAGTAATAAAGAGGCTCTGTCACCACATTATAAGTGGCCTATATTGTACATGATGTGATCGGCGCTGTAATGTAGATAACAGTGGTCCTAGTAATAAAGAGTCTCTGTCACCACATTATAAGTGGCCTATATTGTACATGATGTGATCGGCGCTGTAATGTAGATAACAGTGGTCCTAGTAATAAAGAGGCTCTGTCACCACATTATAAGTGCCCTATATTGTACATGATGTGATCGCTGCTGTAATGTAGATAACAGTGGTCCTAGTAATAAAGATGCTCTGTCACCACATTATAAGTGCCCTATATTGTACATGATGTGATCGCTGCTGTAATGTAGGTAACAGTGGTCCTAGTAATAAAGAGGCTGTCACCACATTATAAGTGGCCTATATTGTACATAATGTGATCGGCGCTGTAATGTAGGTAACAGTGGTCCTAGTAATAAAGAGGCTCTGTCACCACATTATAAGTGCCCTATATTGTACATGATGTGATCGGTGCTGTAATGTAGGTAACAGTGGTCCTAGTAATAAAGAGTCTCTGTCACCACATTATAAGTGGCCTATATTGTACATAATGTGATCAGCGCTGAAATGTAGATAACAGTGGTCCTAGTAATAAAGATGCTCTGTCACCACATTATAAGTGCCCTATATTGTACATAATGTGATCGGCGCTGTAATGTAGGTAACAGTGGTCCTAGTAATAAAGATGCTCTGTCACCACATTATAAGTGCCCTATATTGTACATGATGTGATCGGCGCTGTAATGTAGATAACAGTGGTCCTAGTAATAAAGAGGCTCTGTCACCACATTATAAGTGCCCTATATTGTACATGATGTGATCGCTGCTGTAATGTAGATAACAGTGGTCCTAGTAATAAAGATGCTCTGTCACCACATTATAAGTGCCCTATATTGTACATGATGTGATCGCTGCTGTAATGTAGGTAACAGTGGTCCTAGTAATAAAGAGGCTGTCACCACATTATAAGTGGCCTATATTGTACATAATGTGATCGGCGCTGTAATGTAGGTAACAGTGGTCCTAGTAATAAAGAGGCTCTGTCACCACATTATAAGTGCCCTATATTGTACATAATGTGATCGGCGCTGTAATGTAGGTAACAGTGGTCCTAGTAATAAAGAGGCTCTGTCACCACATTATAAGTGCCCTATATTGTACATGATGTGATCGCTGCTGTAATGTAGATAACAGTGGTCCTAGTAATAAAGATGCTCTGTCACCACATTATAAGTGCCCTATATTGTACATAATGTGATCGGCGCTGTAATGTAGATAACAGTGGTCCTAGTAATAAAGATGCTCTGTCACCACATTATAAGTGGCCTATATTGTACATAATGTGATCGGCGCTGTAATGTAGGTAACAGTGGTCCTAGTAATAAAGAGGCTCTGTCACCACATTATAAGTGCCCTATATTGTACATGATGTGATCGCTGCTGTAATGTAGGTAACAGTGGTCCTAGTAATAAAGATGCTCTGTCACCACATTATAAGTGCCCTATATTGTACATAATGTGATCGGCGCTGTAATGTAGGTAACAGTGGTCCTAGTAATAAATATGCTCTGTCACCACATTATAAGTGCCCTATATTGTACATAATGTGATCGGCGCTGTAATATAGATAATAGTGGTTTTTATTTTGAAAAACTATCATTTTTTAGCAAGTTATGAGCAATTTTAGATTTATTCTAATTAGTTTCTTAATGACCAACTGGGAGTGGTTTACCTTTTTACCAAGTGGGCGTTGTACAAAGGAGTGTATGAGGCTGACCAATCAGTGACCAATCAGTGACAATCAGCGTCATGCACTGCTCATTGTTCCAGCCCAGCTTCTTTCACTGCACAATCACACTGTAACAATGGGCTGGAACAATGAGACGTAGATGATGCTGATTGGTCACTGATTGGTCAGCGTCATACACTCCTCTGTACAACACCCAGTTGGTCAAAAGTAAAACCCCTCCCAGTTGGTCATTAAGAAGAACCATTAGCATAAATCTAAAATTGCTTATAACTTGCTCAAAAATGATCGTTTTTCAAAATAAAAACCACTGCTGTTATCTACATTACAGCGCCAATCAGACTATGTAGGAGACAAGACACTTATAATGTGGTGACAGCCTCTTTATTACTAGGACCACTGTTATCTACATTACAGCGCCGATCAGACTATGTAGGAGACAAGACACTTATAATGGGGTGACAGCCTCTTTATTACTAGGACCACTGTTATCTACATTACAGCGCCGATCACATTATGGAGGAGACAGGACACTTATAATGTGGTGACAGCCTCTTTATTACTAGGACCACTGTTATCTACATTACAGGATTTGGGTTCCTAGAGCACTGGGCTGACTTTTCATTGGGGTACAAACTGTATTCTGCAGATGATTTGCACCTAAATGGAAGGGGGTCCGCTGTGCTGGGGGAGAGAATTCTAACTGGGGTGGTATTTAAACTAGGGCTGAGGAGGGAGGTCAATGTAGAAAAAAAAGGGGTAGCCAGGTTAGAGAGGGGTCAGACTATATTGTTGGGGGGAGAAACAGACGGTGGGGAGAGGACTAGACAACAGGATAAGGAGATCCTTTCGTTACAAAACAGCAGTGTAAATAAAAAGGCCCGATTAATGTCAAATCACATTTCTGATAATAAAAGTGAAAAACTGACAGGCAAGTTAAAGTGTATGTTCACAAATGCCTGAAGTCTAGCAAGCAAAATGGGGGAGCTGGAGGCCTTGATACTGGAAGAAGATATAGATATAGTTGGTGTTGCTGAAACATGGCTGGACTCTTCACAAGACTGGGCTGTAAATCTACAGGGTTTTACACTTTTTCGGAAAGACAGGACAAATAGGAAAGGTGGTGGTGTATGTCTGTATGTGAGAAGTGATATGAAGGCGAGTGTGAAAGAGACAATAGTGGGTGAATACTGTGAGGAGGTTGAAACCTTGTGGGTGGAACTAGAAAGGGAGGTAAACACTGAAAAAATTACTTTTGGTGTAATCTATAGACCCCCCAATATAACTGAGGAGATGGAAGTTCAGATATATAAACAGATGGAGCGGGCTGCACAGGCGGGTACTGTAGTGATAATGGGAGATTTTAATTTCCGGGATATTAATTGGTGTCATGGTTCGGCTTCAACTGCAAAGGGGAGACATTTCCTCAACCTGTTGCAGGAAAATTTTATGTGCCAGTTTGTGGAAGACCCGACTAGAGGTGAAGCTCTGTTGGATCTGGTCATTTCTAATAATGCAGATCTTGTTGGGAATGTCAATGTTCGTGAAAACCTCGGTAACAGTGATCATAATATAGTTACATTTTACCTATACTGTAAAAAACAAACGCAGGCTGGGAGGGCAAAAACATTTAATTTTAAGAAAGCCAATTTCCCCAGGATGAGGGCTGCAATTCAGGATATAGACTGGGAAGAACTAATGTCAAATAATGGAACAAATGATAAATGGGAGATTTTCAAATCTACTTTGAGTTATTATAGTGCAAAATGTATTCCTACAGGTAACAAGTATAAACGACTCAAATTAAACCCCACATGGCTTACACCTTCTGTGAAAGGGGCAATACATGACAAAAAAAGGGCATTTAAAAAATACAAATCTGAGGGTACAGCTGCAGCCTTTGTAAAATATAAAGAGCTTAATAAAATCTGTAAAAATGTAATAAAATTAGCAAAAATACAAAATGAAAGGCAGGTGGCCAAGGATAGTAAAACAAATCCTAAAAAATTCTTCAAGCATATAAATGCAAAAAAGCCAAGGTCTGAACATGTAGGACCCCTAGATAATGGTAATGGGGAGTTGATCACAGGGGATCAAGAGAAGGCAGAGTTACTAAATGGGTTCTTTAGCTCTGTATATACAACTGAAGAAGGAGCAGCTGATGTAGCCGGCGCCAGTGCTGTTAATATATCAGTTGATATACTGAATTGGATGAATGTAGAGATGGTCCAAGCTAAATTAAATAAAATAAATGTACACAAGGCTCCGGGACCAGATGGGTTACACCCTAGAATTCTTAAAGAGCTTAGTTCAGTTATTTCTGTCCCCATTTTCATAATATTCAGAGAATCTCTAATGACTGGTATAGTGCCAAGGGACTGGCGCAGCGCAAATGTGGTGCCTATTTTCAAAAAGGGCTCTAGGTCTTCCCCGGGTAATTATAGACCAGTAAGCTTAACATCCATCGTGGGGAAAATGTTTGAGGGGCTATTGAGGGACTATATACAGGATTATGTGACAATAAATAGCATTATAAGTGACAGCCAGCACGGTTTTACTAAGGACAGAAGTTGTCAAACTAACCTAATCTGTTTTTATGAAGAGGTGAGCAGAAGTCTAGACAGAGGGGCCGCTGTGGATTTAGTGTTTTTGGACTTTGCAAAGGCATTTGACACTGTCCCTCATAGACGCCTAATGGGTAAATTAAGGACTATAGGTTTAGAAAATATAGTTTGTAATTGGATTGAGAATTGGCTAAAGGACCGTATCCAGAGAGTTGTGGTCAATGATTCCTACTCTGAATGGTCCCCAGTTATAAGTGGTGTACCCCAGGTTTCAGTGCTGGGACCACTATTATTCAACTTATTTATTAATGATATAGAGGATGGGATTAATAGCACTATTTCTATTTTTGCAGATGACACCAAGCTATGTAATATAGTTCAGACTATGGAAGATGTTCATGAATTACAGGCAGATTTAAACAAACTAAGTGTTTGGGCGTCCACTTGGCAGATGAAGTTTAATGCAGATAAATGTAAAGTTATGCATCTGGGTACCAACAACCTGCATGCATCATATGTCCTAGGGGGAGCTACACTGGGGGAGTCACTTGTTGAGAAGGATCTGGGTGTACTTGTAAATCATAAACTCAATAACAGCATGCAGTGTCAATCAGCTGCTTCAAAGGCCAGCAGGATATTGTCGTGTATTAAAAGAGGCATGGACTCGCGGGACAGGGATGTAATATTGCCACTTTACACAGCATTAGTGAGGCCTCATCTAGAATATGCAGTTCAGTTCTGGGCTCCAGTTCATAGAAAGGATGCCCTGGAGTTGGAAAAAATACAAAGAAGAGCAACGAAGCTAATAAGGGGCATGGAGAATTTAAGTTATGAGGAAAGATTGAAAGAATTAAACCTATTTAGCCTTGAAAAAAGACGACTAAGGGGGGACATGATTAACTTATATAAATATATTAATGGCACATACAAAAAATATGGTGAAATCCTGTTCCATGTAAAACCCCCTCAAAAAACAAGGGGGCACTCCCTCCGTCTGGAGAAAAAAAGGTTCAAGCTGCAGAGGCAACAAGGCTTCTTTACAGTGAGAACTGTGAATCTATGGAATAGTCACCACAGGAGCCGTCACAGCAGGGACAGTAGACACCGCAGGAGCTGTCACAGCGGGGACAGTAGATGGCTTTAAAAAAGGGTTAGATAATTTCCTAGAACAAAAAAATATTAGCTCCTATGTGTAGAAATTTTTCCTTCCCTTTTCCCTTCCCTTGGTTGAACTTGATGGACATGTGTCTTTTTTCAGCCGTACTAACTATGTAACTATGTAACAGCGCCGATCACATTATGGAGGAGACAGGACACTTATAATGTGGTGACAGCCTCTTTATTACTAGGACCACTGTTATCTACATTACAGCGCCGATCGCATTATGTAGGAGACAGGGCATTTATAATGTGGTGCAGCCTCTTTATTACTAGGACCACTGTTATCTACATTACAGCGCCGATCACATTATGTAGGAGACAGGGCATTTATAATCTGGTGACAGAGCCTCTTTATTACTAGGACCACTGTTATCTACATTACAGCGCCGATCACATTATGTAGGAGACAGGACACTTATAATCTGGTGACAGAGCCTCTTTATTACTAGGACCACTGTTATCTACATTACAGCGCTGATCACATCATGTACAAGATAGGCCACTTATAA
Organism: Rhinoderma darwinii; assembly: GCF_050947455.1. Taxonomy (NCBI): domain Eukaryota; kingdom Metazoa; phylum Chordata; class Amphibia; order Anura; family Rhinodermatidae; genus Rhinoderma; species Rhinoderma darwinii. Next base: position 1,586,013 of record NC_134690.1, on the reverse strand, counting down.
TGTGGTGACAACCTCTTTATTACTAGGACCACTGTTACCTACATTACAGCGCCGATCACATCATGTACAAGATAGGCCACTTATAATGTGGTGACAGAGACGCTTTAACTACATATAAAAATTGAGGCAAAGAAATCATTTAAATCAGCGTCATCCGATCCGACACATCCAATGATAATTTCTTTCACACTGAAATTTCAAAGGGATTATCCGAAGCTATTAAAAAAAAAAATGAATAGCCCAAAAAATCTGTAAATATATTCAGCCCCCCCCCCCAGTAAAATTCTTTAAAAAAAAAGTGCATTATTTCATTATCTGCCCCTACCCGATATTACGCTTTAGAGGCAGGACTACGTCTTCCGACGTGCGGAGAGACTCCAAATCCCAGCATCCTCCTCTTTCTCCTTCAGCTTTGGTTTCTCGCCCCTCGACCCGCTTCTCTAGTATTTCAGCCAATCGCATGATCTCAGGGAGCTGTCACTCTTGCGCTGTTCTAGCGACTTGTGGACATGTGATCGATGACGAGCCGACACAGAATGGAGGGGGGGGGACATGCCACGGTCACGTGATGCAGTGTCAATGCATCATAGCAGAGGAAGACATGACATTGCTTCCTGTATCACATGACTGTGAAGAGGAACGGGGGATCGGCACAAATTTCATAGAAGAAATGATCTGGTAAGTTGTCCTTTTTTTAAGTATCAATACAATGCAGTATAATTTAATACCGTCCCATAACCCCTTTAACTCTGAGGGTTTTTTTATGTTTACTTAAGCAAATTCTCCCAAATTTGCAGATAAATTGACTCCAAAGTATTTTAAAAGAGACCTCCTGGTCCAAGACCTTACGGTCCCCTTATAAGAAACACCTTCCCGATACAGAGGAAGCAGTAGAGACAATGGCCGGCCCAGAGATATCTCCACATGCCGGTATTCCCTCCATCGTCGGCATTGAGAGATTGCGCCACAGTGACGATGCCGCTTTAATCGCTACATGTCCCCATATTCTCCCCGTGGTAAATCCTGAAAACACGCCCTCTGCTTTCTCTATTAGAAGGACTTTTTGGCATCCGTCAGGTGAATGGCCTCTTGGATATGAATGACGTCTCTTACTGTATCTGACATTATAATTAGTTTGCTGTCTGGATATTCCGCTACATTTAAGCATTTTTTTTAGATCCACTTTGTTTTTTAACCTCACAACTGTCAGCTAAACAGAACCTCAAACCATCACTGCCCCCGCTACATCACTGGGTACTGCCCCCTCACCCATCACTGCCCCCCGCTACATCACTGTCCCCGCTACATCACTGCTCCCGCTACATCACTGCCCCCTCACCCATCACTGCCCCCCGCTACATCACTGCCCCCGCTATATCACTGCTCCCGCTACATCACTTCTCTTGCTACATCACTGGGTACTGCCCCCTCACCCATCACTGCCCCCCGCTACATCACTGCCCCCGCTACATCACTGCTCTTGCTACATCACTGCCCCGCTACATCACTGCCCCCGCTACATCACTGCTCTTGCTACATCACTGCCCCCGCTACATCACTGCTCTTGCTACATCACTGCCCCCGCTACATCACTGCCCCCGTTACATCACTGCTCTTGCTACATTACTGCCCCCACTACATCACTGCCCCGCTACATCACTGCTCCCACTACATCACTGCCCCGCTACATCACTGCCCCCGCTACATCACTGCTCCTGCTACATCAGTGCCCCGCTACATAACTGCCCCTGCTACATCAGTGCCCCCCGCTACATCACTGCCCCGCTACATCACTGCCCCACTACATCACTGCCCCGCTACATCACTGCCCCCGCTACATCACTGCTCCTGCTACATCAGTGCCCCGCTACATCACTGCCCCTGCTACATCAGTGCCCCCGCTACATCACTGCCCCGCTACATCCCAGCCCACACTACATCACTGCTCCTGCTACATCAGGGCCCCGCTACATCACTGCCCCTGCTACATCAGTGCCCCCACTACATCACTGCCCCGCTACATCCCTGCCCCCACTACATCACTGCCCCGCTACATCACTGCTCCCACTACATCACTGCCCCCTCACCCATCACTGCCCCCCGCTACATCACTGCCCCCGCTACATCACTGCTCCCGCTACATCACTGCTATGCTACATCACTGGGTACTGCCCCCTCACCCATCACTGCCCCCCGCTACATCACTGCCCCCGCTACATCACTGCTCTTGCTACATCACTGCCCCCGCTACATCACTGCCCCCGCTACATCACTGCTCTTGCTACATCACTGCCCCCGCTACATCACTGCCCCCGCTACATCACTGCTCTTGCTACATTACTGCCCCGCTACATCACTGCTCCCACTACATCACTGCCCCGCTACATCACTGCCCCCGCTACATCACTGCTCCTGCTACATCAGTGCCCCGCTACATCCCTGCCCCCACTACATCACTGCCCCGCTACATCACTGCTCCCACTACATCACTGCCCCCTCACCCATCACTGCCCCCCGCTACATCACTGCCCCCGCTACATCACTGCTCCCGCTACATCACTGCTCTTGCTACATCACTGGGTACTGCCCCCTCACCCATCACTGCCCCCCGCTACATCACTGCCCCCGCTACATCACTGCTCTTGCTACATCACTGCCCCCGCTACATCACTGCTCTTGCTACATTACTGCCCCCACTACATCACTGCCCCGCTACATCACTGCTCCCACTACATCACTGCCCCGCTACATCACTGCCCCCGCTACATCACTGCTCCTGCTACATCAGTGCCCCGCTACATAACTGCCCCTGCTACATCAGTGCCCCCCGCTACATCACTGCCCCGCTACATCACTGCTCCCACTACATCACTGCCCCGCTACATCACTGCCCCCGCTACATCACTGCTCCTGCTACATCAGTGCCCCGCTACATCACTGCCCCTGCTACATCAGTGCCCCCGCTACATCACTGCCCCGCTACATCCCAGCCCACACTACATCACTGCTCCTGCTACATCAGGGCCCCGCTACATCACTGCCCCTGCTACATCAGTGCCCCCACTACATCACTGCCCCGCTACATCCCTGCCCCCACTACATCACTGCCCCGCTACATCACTGCTCCCACTACATCACTGCCCCCTCACCCATCACTGCCCCCCGCTACATCACTGCCCCCGCTACATCACTGCTCCCGCTACATAACTGCTATGCTACATCACTGGGTACTGCCCCCTCACCCATCACTGCCCCCCGCTACATCACTGCCCCCGCTACATCACTGCTCTTGCTACATCACTGCCCCCGCTACATCACTGCCCCCGCTACATCACTGCTCTTGCTACATCACTGCCCCCGCTACATCACTGCCCCCGCTACATCACTGCTCTTGCTACATTACTGCCCCGCTACATCACTGCTCCCACTACATCACTGCCCCGCTACATCACTGCCCCCGCTACATCACTGCTCCTGCTACATCAGTGCCCCGCTACATCCCTGCCCCCACTACATCACTGCCCCGCTACATCACTGCTCCCACTACATCACTGCCCCCTCACCCATCACTGCCCCCCGCTACATCACTGCCCCCGCTACATCACTGCTCCCGCTACATCACTGCTCTTGCTACATCACTGGGTACTGCCCCCTCACCCATCACTGCCCCCCGCTACATCACTGCCCCCGCTACATCACTGCTCTTGCTACATCACTGCCCCCGCTACATCACTGCCCCCGCTACATCACTGCTCTTGCTACATTACTGCCCCGCTACATCCCTGCCCCCACTACATCACTGCCCCGCTACATCACTGCTCCCACTACATCACTGCCCCGCTACATCACTGCCCCCACTACATCACTGCTCCTGCTACATCAGTGCCCCGCTACATCACTGCCCCTGCTACATCAGTGCCCCCGCTACATCACTGCCCCGCTACATCACTGCTCCCACTACATCACTGCCCCGCTACATCACTGCCCCCGCTACATCACTGCTCCTGCTACATCAGTGCCCCGCTACATCACTGCCCATGCTACATCAGTGCCCCCGCTACATCACTGCCCCGGCTACATTACTGCTCCTGCTACATCAGTGCCCCCCTACATCACTGCCCCCGCTACATCACTGCCCCGCTACATCCCTGCCCCCACTACATCACTGCCCTGCTACATCACTGCTCCCACTAAATCACTGCCCCGCTACATCACTGCCCCCACTACATCACTGCTCCTGCTACATCACTTCCCCCGCTACATCACTGCCCTGCTACATCACTGCCCCCCGCTACATCACTGCTCCCGCTACATCACTGCTCCCGCTACATCACTGCTCCTGCTACATCACTGCCGCCGCTACATCACTGCTCTTGCTACATCACTGCCCCCGCTACATCACTGCTCCCGCTATATCACTGCCCCGCTACATCCCTGCCCCCACTACATCACTGCCTCGCTACATCACTGCCCCCGCTACATCACTGCCCCCGCTACATCACTGCTCCCGCTACATCACTGCTCCCGCTACATCACTGCTCCCGCTACATCACTGCTCCCGCTACTTCACTGCCCCCGCTACATCACTGCTCCCGCTACATCACTGCTCCCGCTACATCACTGCCCCCGCTACATCACTGCTCCCGCTACATCACTGCCCCTGCTACATCACTGCTCCTGCTACATCACTGCCTCCGCTACATCACTGCCCCCGCTACATCACTGCCCCTGCTACATCATTGCCCCCGCTACATCACTGCCCCCGCTACATCACTGCCCCTGCTACATCACTGCTCCTGCTACATCACTTCTCCCACTACATCAGTGCCCCGCTACATCACTGCCCCTGCTACATCATTGCCCCCGCTACATCACTGCCCCCGCTACATCACTGCCCCTGCTACATCACTGCTCCTGCTACATCACTTCTCCCGCTACATCACTGCCCCTGCTACATCAGTGCCCCCGCTACATCACTGCCCCCGCTACATCACTGCCCACGCTACATCACTGCCCCGCTACATCACTGCTCCCGCTACATCACTGCCCCTGCTACATCACTGCCCCGCTACATCACTGCCCCACTACATCACTGCCCCCGCTACATCACTGTCCCGCTACATCACTGGGTACTGCCCCCACACCCATTACTGCCCCCGCTACATCACTGGGTACGGCCCCCACACCAATCACTGCCCCCGCTACATCACTGCCCCCGCTACATCACTGGACACTGCCCCTCACCCATCACTGCCCCTGCAACATCACTGCCCCCGCTGCATCACTGGACACTGCCCCTCCACCCATCACTGCCCCCGCTACATCACTGGAGACTGCCCCCTCACCCATCACTGCCCCCGCTACATCACTGGGTACTGCCCCATCACCCATCACTGCCCCGCTACATAACTAGACACTGCCCCTCACCCATCAGTGCCCCCGCTACATCACTGGAGACTGCCCCCTCACCCATCACTGCCCCTGCTATATCACTGTCCCCGCTACATCACCGGGTACTGCCCCTCACCCATCACTGCCCCGCTACATCACTGGAGACTGCCCCCTCACCCATCACTACCCCCGCTATATCACTGGGTACTGCCCCATCACCCATCACTGCCCCGCTACATAACTAGACACTGCCCCTCACCCATCAGTGCCCCGCTACATCACTGGAGACTGCCCCCTCACCCATCACTGCCCCTGCTATATCACTGTCCCCGCTACATCACCGGGTACTGCCCCTCACCCATCACTGCCCCGCTACATCACTGGGTACTGCCCCCTCACCCATCACTGCCCCAGCTATAACACTGCCCCGCTACATAACTGCCCCCGCTACATCACTGTCCCCGATACATCACTGCCCCCGCTACATCACTGCCCCCCGCTACATCACTGGGTACTGTCCCCTCACCCATCACTGCCCCCGCTACATCACTGGGTACTGCCCCCTCACCCATCACTGCCCCAGCTATAACACTGCCCCGCTACATCACTGCCCCCGCTACATCACTGTCCCCGATACATCACTGCCCCCGCTACATCACTGCCCCCCGCTACATCACTGGGTACTGTCCCCTCACCCATCACTGCCCCCGCTACATCACTGGATGCTGCCCTCTCACCCATCACTGCCCCCGCTACATCACTGCTCCCGCTACATCACTGCCCCCGCTACATCACTGCCCCTGCTACATCATTGCCCCCGCTACATCACTGCCCCCGCTACATCACTGCTCCCACTACATCACTGCCCCGCTACATCACTGCCCCAGCTATAACACTGCCCCGCTACATCACTGCCCCACTACATCACTGCCCCCGCTACATCACTGCTCCCACTACATCACTGCTCCCGCTACATCACTGCCCCTGCTACATCACTGCCCCGCTACATCACTGCCCCACTACATCACTGCCCCCGCTACATCACTGTCCCGCTACATCACTGCCCCCGCTACATCACTGCCCCCGCTACATCACTGGGTACGGCCCCCACACCAATCACTGCCCCCGCTACATCACTGCCCCCGCTACATCACTGGACACTGCCCCTCACCCATCACTGCCCCCGCTACATCACTGGAGACTGCCCCCTCACCCATCACTGCCCCTGCAACATCACTACCCCCGCTGCATCACTGGACACTGCCCCTCACCCATCACTGCCCCCGCTACATCACTGGAGACTGCCCCCTCACCCATCACTGCCCCCGCTACATCACTGGGTACTGCCCCATCACCCATCACTGCCCCGCTACATAACTAGACACTGCCCCTCACCCATCAGTGCCCCCGCTACATCACTGGAGACTGCCCCCTCACCCATCACTGCCCCTGCTATATCACTGTCCCCGCTACATCACCGGGTACTGCCCCTCACCCATCACTGCCCCGCTACATCACTGGAGACTGCCCCCTCACCCATCACTACCCCCGCTACATCACTGGAGACTGCCCCCTCACCCATCACTACCCCCGCTACATCACTGGGTACTGCCCCATCACCCATCACTGCCCCGCTACATAACTAGACACTGCCCCTCACCCATCAGTGCCCCGCTACATCACTGGAGACTGACCCCTTACCCATCACTGCCCCTGCTATATCACTGTCCCCGCTACATCACCGGGTACTGCCCCTCACCCATCACTGCCCCGCTACATCACTGGGTACTGCCCCCTCACCCATCACTGCCCCAGCTATAACACTGCCCCGCTACATAACTGCCCCCGCTACATCACTGTCCCCGATACATCACTGCCCCCGCTACATCACTGCCCCCCGCTACATCACTGGGTACTGTCCCCTCACCCATCACTGCCCCCGCTACATCACTGGATGCTGCCCTCTCACCCATCACTGCTCCCGCTACATACATCTATCTATCTATCTATCTATCTATCTATCTATCTATCATCTATCTATCTGTCCTCCGGCAGTGATAGGGTTACGTCTGTGTTGTGTTTGGCTTCAGTTCACGCCTTGGTTTCTTCTCTCAGACTTTTCTCGGTATCTTGGACTCTCAGCTCAGGATGTTCCGCTGCTCCCCGGTTCTCATCCTGGTTCTTCTCTACTTCTCTTTGGGAGGTCGCGGTGCCGTCATTTCAGGTGAGTGTCCCTGAGTCTGGATGCCAAAGAGTGTGTGTCAGCCTGAGGGACTGGGAGAATGGGGAGAGAGTCCAGGATCAGGAGAGGCGAGGGTCAGGGTATCAGTGGGGAGGGCGAGGTCACGGGTACAGTTTGAGGTTATAGGTTTGATTGAACACAGGGAGAAGGGTACTGGTTATAGGGTGCAGGGTATGGTGTAAAGTAGGGTTTATGGGTAAAGTTATTGTCATTGGGAAGATTTAGGTTATGGGTACATTTGGGATTTTGGGTAAGCTTGGTTACTGTTTTGGGGAGGGTTTAGGAAATATAGCGAGAGTATGGATTATAGGGTTTAGGTCACGGGTAACGTTGGGGGTTATGGGTAAGGTTCCTGTTATGGGGAAGGTTCCTGTTATGGGGAGGGTATAGGTTATGGGTACAGTTACGGTTATAGGTGAGGTTGGTCATGGGGAAGTTGTGTTTATGGGTATGGTATGGGTGGTTGTGTTTATGGGGATGGTATGGGTGGTAGTGTTTGTGGGGATGGTATGGGTGGTAGTGTTTGTGGGGATGGTATGGGTGGTAGTGTTTATGGGGATGGTATGGGTTGTAGTGTTTATGGGGATGGTATGGGTGGTTGTGTTTATGGGGATGGTATGGGTGGTAGTGTTTGTGGGGATGGTATGGGTGGTAGTGTTTATGGGGATGGTATGGGTGGTAGTGTTTATGGGGATGGTATGGGTTGTAGTGTTTATGGGGATGGTATGGGTGGTTGTGTTTATGGGGATGGTATGGGTGGTAGTGTTTGTGGGGATGGTATGGGTGGTAGTGTTTGTGGGGATGGTATGGGTGGTAGTGTTTGTGGGGATGGTATGGGTGGTAGTGTTTATGGGGATGGTATGGGTGGTAGTGTTTATGGGGATGGTATGGGTGGTAGTGTTTGTGGGGATGGTATGGGTGGTAGTGTTTATGGGGATGGTATGGGTGGTAGTGTTTGTGGGGATGGTATGGGTGGTAGTGTTTATGGGGATGGTATGGGTGGTAGTGTTTGTGGGGATGGTATGGGTGGTAGTGTTTGTGGGGATGGTATGGGTGATAGTGTTTATGGGGATGGTATGGGTGGTAGTGTTTGTGGGGATGGTATGGGTGGTAGTGTTTGTGGGGATGGTATGGGTGGTAGTGTTTGTGGGGATGGTATGGGTGGTAGTGTTTGTGGGGATGGTATGGGTGGTAGTGTTTGTGGGGATGGTATGGGTGGTAGTGTTTGTGGGGATGGTATGGGTGATAGTGTTTGTGGGGATGGTATGGGTGGTAGTGTTTGTGGGGATGGTATGGGTGGTAGTGTTTGTGGGGATGGTATGGGTTGTAGTGTTTAGGTGACGGGTATAGTTGGGGGTTATAGGTAAGGCTACTGTTATGGGGCAGGTTTAGGTTATGGGTACAGTTAGGGTTATAGGTAAGGTTGGTCATGGGGAGGTAGTGTTTATGGGGATGATATTGGTTATGGGTCATGAACATTAAATGTTAATTTTTTTCATTTCTGGCCCTCGAGGGCTCGGGACGGGCGCGGTATAAGCATCGAGGTTTCATTCATTTATGTTTGTGGCTCAGTTTGTGGATAATAATCGATGTAATAAACAGTAAATGTTCTAATCAGAGAGTCCCCGTAATATCACACAGCAAAGATACCAGCGCGCCAAAGAGCGGGGGCACGAGGAAAGAAATACCAATCATCAACTGGAGCCTGAGCACCGAGCTGTATACACCAGCTGCGGATATACTGTGTCTGTATTATATTATGTTACATCACATCCTGGTACTTTACATTATATTACTTTATATTACAGTACAATATATGATGTTATATCACATCATTTATACTCTGTGTCTTTATTTCCATGCTGATCCTATAGTCACAGTCCGGGGCAGCGTGTCAGATCATATGATTAATGAGGCGCTGACGATGCTCCAGGACACAGCGTCTGACTCTTCTATGTTACACAGTGCGGGGGATGTTATCAATGTATTGAGCATGTACAAACATATATACACGTATATGCCACGCTACATTGATAACCTCTCAGCAGTGCCACAGGCTGATCGCCCCCATGCCACGCCACATTGATAGCCCCTCAGCAGTGCCACAGACTGATCACCTCCATGCCACGCCACATTGATAGCCCCTCAGCAGTGCCACAGGCTGATCGCCTCCATGCCACGCCACATTGATAGCCACTCAGCAGTGCCACAGGCTGATCGCCCCCATGCCACGCCACATTGATAACCCCTTAGCAGTGCTACAGGCTGATCGCCCCCATGCCATGCCACATTGATAACACCTCAGCAGTGCCACAGGCTGATCGCCCCCATGCCACGCCGCATTGATAACACCTCAGCAGTGCCACAGGCTGATCGTCTCCATGCCACGCCGCATTGATAACACCTCAGCAGTGCCACAGGCCGATCGCCTCCATGCCACGACGCATTGATAACACCTCAGCAGTGCCACAGGCTGATCGCCTCCATGCCACGCCGCATTGATAACACCTCAGCAGTGCCACAGGCTGATCACCTCCATGCCACGCCGCATTGATAACACCTCAGCAGTGCCACAGGCTGATCGTCTCCATGCCACGCCGCATTGATAACACCTCAGCAGTGCCAAAGGCTGATCGCCTCCATGCCACGCCGCATTGATAACCCCTCAGCAGTGCCACAGGCTGATCGCCTCCATGCCACGCCGCATTGATAACACCTCAGCAGTGCCACAGGCTGATCGCCCCACGCCACACCGCATTGATAAAACCTCAGCAGTGCCATAGGCTGATCACCTCCATGCCATGCCACATTGATAACAGCTCAGCAGTGCCGCAGGGTGATCGTCTCCATGCCACGCCATGCCACATTGATAACTCCTCAGCAGTGCCACAGGCTGATCGCCTCCATGCCACGCCGCATTGATAACACCTCAGCAGTGCCACAGGCTGATCGCCTCCATGCCACGCCACTTTGATAACACCACAGCAGTGCCACTGGCTGATCGCCTCCATGCCACGCCACTTTGATAACACATCAGCAGTGCCACAGACTGATCGCCTCCATGCCATGCCGCATTGATAACCCCTCAGCAGTGCCACAGGCTGATCGCCTCCATGCCACGCCGCATTGATAACACCTCAGCAGTGCCACAGGCTGATCACCTCCATGCCACGCCGCATTGATAACACCTCAACAGTGCAAGAGGCTGATCATCTCCATGCCACACCACATTGATAACCCCTCAGCAGTGCCACAGGCTGATCGCCTCCATGCCACGCCACTTTGATAACACATCAGCAGTGCCACAGACTGATCGCCTCCATGCCACGCCGCATTGATAACCCCTCAGCAGTGCCACAGGCTGATCGCCTCCATGCCACGCCGCATTGATAACACCTCAGCAGTGCCACAGGCTGATCACCTCCATGCCACACCACATTGATAACACCTCAGCAGTGCCACAGGCTAATCACCTCCATGCCACGCTGCATTGATAATACCTCAGCAGTGCCACATGCTGATCGCCCCCATGCCGTGCCGCACTGATAACACATCAGCAGTGCCACAGGCTGATCACCTCCATGACACGCCGCATTGATAACACCTCAGCAGTGCCATAGGCTGATCTCCCCCATGCCACGCCGCATTGATAACACCTCAGCAGTGCCATAGGCTGATCACCTCCATGCCACGCCACATTGATAACAGCTCAGCAGTGCTGCAGGCTGATCGCCTCCATGCCACGCCACACCACATTGAAACTCCTCAGCAGTGCCACAGGCTGATTGCCTTCATGCCACGCCGCATTGATAACATTTCAGCAGTGCCACAGGCTATATGCCCCACGCCACACCGCATTGATAACACCTCAGCAGTGCCATAGGCTGATCGCACCCATGCCACGCTGCATTGATAAAATCTCAGCAGTGCCATAGGCTGATCACCTTCATGCCATGCCACATTGATAACAGCTCAGCAGTGCCGCAGGGTGATCGCCTCCATGCCACGCCATGCCACATTGATAACTCCTCAGCAGTGCCACAGGCTGATCGCCTTCATGCCATGCCGCATTGATAACACCTCAGCAGTGCCACAGGCTGATCGCCTCCATGCCACACCACTTCAATAACACCACAGCAATGCCACTGGCTGATCGCCTCCATGCCACGCCACTTTGATAACACCACAGCAGTGCCACAGACTGATCGCCTCCATGCCACGCCACATTGATAACACCTCAGCAGTGCCACAGGCTGATCGCCTCCATGCCACACCGCACTGATAACACCTCACTCAGTATACAGCAGAGAAATTAGCCGTATTATAGTCACTATTGTCACTGTAGTTCTAGTTATACCCAGCAGCAGTCTCTCACTAATGGCTTTCTGGCGATCATGTGATCAGTCACATGATCAGCGGGACCAATAAAGGCAGCGGCGTCTTCCACTGCCTCTATTCTATACACAGCATTCATTGAGCATTGTGTAGAAGCGATCAAAGAAGTAAGAAGCAGCGAAAACTTGTCCTATCTTCTCTTCAGGTTCCTTGGCTGTCACTGACTGCCGGGCACCTGACAGTCAGCTGCCCGATCGCTCAGACAGCCAGCTAAATACAGAGCCGTATATCTGCTATGGTGTGGATTTTAAGGACCTCGACCACCGGACATTTATATATAGCCGTAGTATAAAAGAGTATCCGGCACACCAATTTTGAAACAAGGTGTTAAGGATCTGCCAGGCACAGCTTCTGTATCCACGTCCATAGGTAATCAGTCTGCACCTGCTTCTATGTCTGGGAGACTGACTCCATCTTCCACCACTCAGGATGGCAGGCTTAGGAGTGGGAGAGCCTATCACAGCCTGGCCAGACGGAGCTAGCTCCCGCCCTCTGTCTATTTATACCTGCCTTTCCTGTTCCTCCTTGCTTGTGATTCTTCTCGTTTAGTTTCCTGGCCCTGCTGCAGCTTCTTGAACCATTTGACGCTGCTTCATATTGACCCTGGCTTACTGACTACTCTCCTGCTCTGCGTTTGGTACCTCGTACACTCCTGGTTTGACTCGGCTTGTTCACTACTCTCCTGCTCTGCGTTTGGTACCTCGTACACTCCTGGTTTGACTCGGCTCGTTCACCACTCGCAACTGCCCCTTTTCCTTTGCTTCTGTGTACCCTTGTCTGTTTGTCTGTCGGGCACTTATTGATCGTAGGGACCGTCGCCCAGTTGTACCCCGTCGCCTAGGGCGGGTCGTTGCAAGTAGGCAGGGACTGAGTGTCGGGTAGACTAGGGCTCACTTGTCTGTTTCCTTACCCCCATCATTACATAATCACAAGCCCATATACCTACTCTACCCTGGTCCCTCACACTACTATGGACCCCCTTGAGACCCTGGTTCAGCAAATGCAGGGTCTCTCCCTACAGGTCCAGGCCCTGGCTCAGAGGGTCAACCAGCCTGATGCTACCATGGTAGTGCCCCTCACCTCACCTCTTGAACCCCACCTCAAGTTGCCTGACCGGTTCTCAGGGGACCGGAAGACTTTTCTCTCCTTTCGGGAGAGTTGTAGGCTCTATTTTCGTTTAAAGCCCCACTCCTCAGGTTCTGAGAGCCAGCGGGTGGGTATAATTATGTCCCGGCTCCAGGAAGGGCCCCAAAAATGGGCCTTCTCCTTGGCTCCTGACGCCCCTGAACTTTCCTCCGTTGATCGTTTCTTTTCTGCTCTCGGACTCATTTATGACGAGACTGACAGGACTGCCTTTGCCGAGAGTCAGCTGGTGACCTTACGTCAGGGTAAGAGACCTGTTGAGAAGTATTGCTCTGACTTTAGGAAGTGGTGCGTAGCTTCTCGGTGGAATGACCCTGCCTTAAGGTGCCAGTTTAGGTTGGGTCTTTCGAATGCCCTGAAAGACATGCTAGTTAGCTATCCCTGTTCTGACTCCCTAGACCAGGTTATGGCTTTAGCGGTACGACTTGACAGACGTCTCAGGGAACGACAACGTGAACGTTTTTGTGTTTTCTCCTCTGACTCCCCCATGATGCCTCCCGAGGTTCCGTTGCTTCGTTCTTCCACGAAAGACTCAGAGGTACCTATGCAACTCGGGGCCTTCGTGTCCCCCCAACAACGTAGAGAGTTCCACAGGAAGAATGGTCTCTGCTTCTATTGTGGGGATGACAAGCATCAAGTGAACACCTGTCCTAGGCGTAAAAATAAGCAGCCGGAAAACTTCCGCGCCTAAGTGATCATCGGGGAGGTCGCTTGGGCGCACAGGTATTTCCCGTAAATATGAAACTTAATAAAATCTTGCTTCCCTTTCAGGTCTCTGTTGGTGGTAGGTCTGCTACCGGCAGTGCCTTCGTGGATTCAGGGTCGTCTGCTAATATCATGTCTGTGGAATTTGCTATGTCTCTAGCTATGCCTTTGATTGATTTGCCAAAACCTGTCCCGGTAGTGGGTATCGACTCCACTCCTCTTGCTAATGGTTATTTTACACAGCATACCCCTGTTTTTGAACTCCTTGTTGGCTCCATGCATTTGGAGCAGTGCTCTGTACTGTTGATGCAGGGATTATCGTCCGATTTGGTTTTAGGCCTTCCCTGGTTGCAGTTGCATAATCCCACGTTTGACTGGAATACTGGGGATCTTACCAAATGGGGTAATGAATGCTTGACGTCATGTTTTTCTGTTAATTCTATTTCTCCCCCTGAGGAGGTGAACACGCTACCTGAGTTTGTTCAGGACTTCGCTGATGTTTTCTCTAAGGAGGCCTCCGAAGTGTTACCTCCTCATAGAGAATACGATTGCGCTATCGATTTGGTACCAGGAGCTAAGCTTCCTAAGGGTAGGATATTTAATCTTTCTTGTCCCGAGCGTGAAGCCATGAGAGAGTATATCCAGGAATGCCTGGCCAAGGGTTACATTCGCCCCTCTACTTCTCCGGTAGGTGATGGCTTCTTCTTCGTAGGGAAGAAGGATGGTGGTCTTAGGCCATGCATTGACTACCGTAACTTGAATAAGGTCACTGTAAGGAACCAGTATCCCCTTCCTTTGATTCCTGATCTCTTTAATCAGGTTCAGGGGGCTCAATGGTTCTCTAAGTTTGATCTACGGGGGGCGTATAACCTTATCCGCATCAAAGAGGGGGATGAGTGGAAGACTGCGTTTAACATGCCCGAAGATCATTTTGAATACCTCGTCATGCCCTTTGGGTTGTGTAATGCTCCCGCGGTCTTCCAGAATTTCATAAATGAGATTTTAAGAGATTACCTGGGGGTATTTCTTGTAGTGTACCTTGATGACATACTTGTGTTTTCCAAGGACTGGTCCTCCCACATTGAGCATGTCAGGAAGGTGCTCCAGGTCCTTTTGGAAAACAAACTGTTTGCGAAGACCGAAAAATGTGTGTTTGGGGTTCAGGAGATACCATTTTTGGGTCAAATCCTCACTCCTCATGAATTCCGCATGGACCCCGCCAAGGTCCAGGCTGTGGCAGAATGGGTCCAACCTGCCTCCCTGAAGGCGTTACAGTGCTTCTTGGGGTTTGCTAATTATTACAGGAGATTTATTGCTAACTCCTCGGTCATCGCTAAGCCTCTTACGGACCTCACTCGCAAGGGTGCTGATCTCCTCCGCTGGCCTCCTGAGGCTGTCCAGGCTTTTGAGGTCCATAAGAAGTGCTTTATCTCGGCCCCGGTGTTGGTTCAGCCCAACCAAATGGAGCCATTTATCGTGGAGGTTGACGCGTCCGAGGTGGGAGTGGGGGCTGTCTTGTCCCAGGGTACCAGGTCCCTCACCCATCTCCATCCCTGTGCCTACTTCTCCAGGAAGTTTTCGCCCACTGAGAGTAACTATGATATTGGCAACCGCGAACTCTTAGCCATTAAATGGGCATTTGAAGAGTGGCGCCACTTCCTGGAGGGGGCTAGGCACCAGGTAACGGTCCTTACCGACCACAAGAATCTGGTTTTCCTAGAATCTGCCCGGAGGCTAAACCCGAGACAAGCTCGATGGGCGTTATTTTTTACCAGATTCAATTTTTTGGTTACCTATAGGGCTGGGTCTAAAAATATTAAGGCTGATGCACTGTCGTGTAGCTTCATGGCCAGCCCTCCTTCAGAGGAAGATCCTGCTTGTATTTTGCCTCCAGGTATAATCATTTACTCTATTGATTCTGATTTAGTCTCTGAAATTGCGGCTGATCAAGGTTCAGCTCCTTCCTGAGGACAAGCTGTTTGTTCCCCTGCAATTCCGGCTAAGGGTACTTAGGGAAAATCATGACTCCGCACTGTCTGGTCATTCAGGCATCCTGGGTACCAAGCACCTCATTGCCAGAAACTATTGGTGGCCTGGGTTGCCTAAAGATGTTAAGGCCTACGTCACCGCTTGTGAGGTTTGTACTAGGTCCAAGACTCCCAGGTCCCGACCAGCGGGCTTACTACGTTCTTTGCCCATTTCCCAGAGACCTTGGACCCATATCTCCATGGATTTTATCACCGATTTACCTCCATCTCAAGGCAAGTCGGTGGTGTGGGTTGTAGTAGACCGCTTCAGTAAGATGTGCCACTTTGTGCCCCTCAAAAAACTACCCAATGCTAAGACGTTAGCTACCTTGTTTGTCAAACACATCCTGTGTCTCCATGGGGTCCCTGTCAATATTGTTTCGGACAGAGGGGTACAATTTGTTTCTTTGTTTTGGAGAGCCTTCTGTAAAAAGTTGGAGATTGATCTGTCCTTCTCCTCTGCCTTCCATCCTGAAACTAATGGCCAAACCGAGAGGACTAATCAGTCTCTAGAACAATATTTAAGGTGTTTTATCTCTGACTGTCAAAATGATTGGGTCTCATTCATTCCCCTCACCGAATTTTCCCTTAATAACCGGGTCAGTAACTCGTCAGGGGTCTCCCCCTTTTTCTATAATTTTGGGTTTAATCCACGGTTCTCCTCCGTTTCACCTGGTAGTTCCAACAATCCCGAGGTAGAGGTCGTTCATCGGGAACTGTGCACAGTCTGGGCCCAGGTTCAGAAGAACCTAGAGGCGTCCCAGAGCATACAAAAATCTCAGGCAGATAGAAGACGTTCTGCTAACCCCTTGTTTACGGTTGGGGATCTGGTGTGGCTATCGTCAAAGAACTTGCGCCTTAAAGTCCCGTCCAAATATTTTGCTCCCCGGTTTATAGGGCCGTACAAGGTCATTGAAATCCTCAATCCTGTCTCCTTCCAACTGGAGTTGCCCCCATCTTTTTGAGTACACGACGTGTTTCATGCCTCCCTCCTTAAACGCTGCTCCCCGTCCTTGGCTCCCTCGAGGAAACCTCCTGTCCCCGTTCTCACCCCTGAGGGGGTAGAATTCGAGGTGGCCAAGATTGTGGACAGCAAGATGGTCCAAGGCTCCCTCCAGTACCTGGTCCATTGGAGAGGATACGGGCCTGAGGAGAGGACTTGGGTACCCGCCCGGGATGTTCACGCTGGGGTATTGGTCAGGAGGTTCCACCTTCGTTTCCCCGATAAACCAGGTCCATCTAGAAAGGGTCCGGTGGCCCCTCATAAAATGGGGGGTACTGTTAAGGATCTGCCAGGCACAGCTTCTGTATCCACGCCCATAGGTAATCAGTCTGCACCTGCTTCTATGTCTGGGAGACTGACTGCATCTTCCACAACTCAGGATGGCAGGCTTAGGAGTGGGAGAGCCTATCACAGCCTGGCCAGACGGAGCTAGCTCCCGCCCTCTGTCTATTTATACCTGCCTTTCCTGTTCCTCCTTGCTTGTGATTCTTCTTGTTTTGTTTCCTGGCCCTGCTGCAGCTTCTTGAACCATTTGACCCTGCTTCATATTGACCCTGGCATACTGACTACTCTCCTTCTCTGCGTTTGGTACCTCGTACACTCCTGGTTTGACTCGGCTTGTTCACTACTCTCCTGCTCTGCTTTTGGTACCTCGTACACTCCTGGTTTGACTCGGCTCGTTCACCACTCTTGTTGCTCACGGTGTTGCCGTGGGCAACTGCCCATTTTCCCTTGCTTCTGTGTACCCTTGTCTGTTTGTCTGTCGGGCACTTATTGAGCGTATGGACCGTCGCCCAGTTGTACCCCGTCGCCTAGGGCGGGTCGTTGCAAGTAGGCAGGGACTGAGTGGCGGGTAGATTAGGGCTCACTTGTCTGTTTCCTTACCCCCATCATTACACAAGGGTATTTTTATTTTGTTTTTGTTTTTCATGCCAGTGGCAGAGTGCGACTTTTCGGTCTAAGTGAACTTTATCAGGCACTGAGCCGTGCTGGAAAACTGCATAGACGAGCGCTAGTGGTGCGCTAGTGGTGCTGATAGCGGCTGGCCTCTGTGTCATGGTGCCATGACACAGCAGCCAGCCGCTATCAGCACCACTAGCGCTCGTCTATGCAGTTTTCCAGCACGGCTCAGAGCCTGATGAAGGTCACTTAGACCGAAACGTTGCACTCTGCCACTAACATTAAAAACAAAATAAAAATACCTTTGTTTCAAAATTGGTGTGCAGGATACTCTTTTATACTCATATTTGGGTTGGGCCCCTATCCGTACAAAACCCCATCCTTCCACATATCTGGTGCTGTCTGAACCTATACACATATATATAGCCATAAGTCAGGAACCAGTTAGTAAGACATCACACCTGACCTCTAATTACATTAGACAACCCAGAACCAGGACTGTGACCAACTTTCTCTCACCACTCCAAGAACCGGACAATATTACCAGGTTATATACTAAACCTAATGGAGAAAGAACTTGTTTTCTCTCTGAACTTACTCCCTGGTTGTTTCAGATAGATGAAGCCATAAATCGTGGGGAAATATAGACCCTTCCACAACTTTACACGGTCTGTCAAAAAAAAAAAAAAATAAAAAAAAAAAATATATATATATTAATATCCCCCACCACCACCTCCTTTTCTTGCCTTCTCTGGACACCAAGCAAATGTGGCCAGTAATGTGTATGTATATATAGTATATCCAAACCCCAGCACTACTTATACTTATTCACATGCACAGGAAGCACATGTATACGATAACATAGTCTGCTCCTGATGTAAGTGCTGATCCTCCAGGACTGGCATCAAAGAACCTCATAGCTTCACATGGCACAAATGTCTCTACCTGAGTTGCCCCCTCCAGGGACTTTACCCTAAGACCTTCCAAATACCTTAAGCTTTCCATAGATATTAGATGTATGTCGGCCGAAACCTCGTGTAAGACAGCATCCCACTTGCAGTCAGGGGGGGGTGGGGGTTTGGGTGTAGCGTACAGGAGTTACACTACTTTAGTTGTACTGTAGGAGGTCTGGTCTGGTGTCTGTATTACTGTAGGAGGTCTGGTCTTGTGTCTGTATTACTGTAGAGGGTCTGGTCTGGAGTCTGTATTACTGTAGGGGTCTGGTCTGGGGTCTGTATTACTGTACGGGGTCTGGTCTGGGGTCTGTATTACTGTACGGGGTCTGGTCTGGTGTCTGTATTACTGTAGGAGGTCTGGTCTGGTGTCTGTATTACTGTAGGAGGTCTGGTCTGGTGTCTGTATTACTGTAGGAGGTCTGGTCTGGGGTCTGTATTACTGTAGGAGGTCTGGTCTGGTGTCTGTATTACTGTAGGGGTCTGGTCTGGGGTCTGTATTACTGTACGGGGTCTGGTCTGGGGTCTGTATTACTGTACGCGGTCTGGTCTGGTGTCTGTATTACTGTAGGAGGTCTGGTCTGGTGTCTGTATTACTGTAGGAGGTCTGGTCTGGTGTCTGTATTACTGTAGGGGGTCTGATATGGAGTCTGTATTACTGTAGGGGTCTGGTCTGGGGTCTGTAATACTGTAGGGGGTCTGGTCTGGTGTCTGTATTACTGTACGGGGTCTGGTCTAGGGTCTGTATTACTGTAGGGGGTCTGGTCTGGGGTCTGCATTACTGTACGGGGTCTAGGGTCTGTATTACTGTACGGGGTCTGGTCTGGGGTCTGTATTACTGTACGGGGTCAGGTCTGGGGTCTGTATTACTGTAGGGGTCTGGGGTCTGAATTACTGTACAGGGTCTGGTCTGGGGTCTGTATTACAGTAGGGGGTCTGGTCTGGTGTCTGTATTACTGTAGGAGGTCTGGTCTGGTGTCTCTATTACTGTAGGGGGTCTGGTCTGGAGTCTGTATTACTGTAGGGGTCTGGTCTGGGGTCTGTATTACTGTAGGGGGTCTGGTCTGGTGTCTGTATTACTGTACGGGGTCTGGTCTGGGGTCTGTATTACTGTAGGGGGTCTGGTCTGGGGTCTGCATTACTGTACAGGGTCTGGTGTCTGTATTACTGTAGGAGGTCTGGTCTGGTGTCTGTATTACTGTAGGAGGCCTGGTCTGGGGTCTGTATTACTGTAGGGGGTCTGGTCTGGTGTCTGTATTACTGTAAGGGGTCTGGTCTGGGGTCTGTATTACTGTACGGGGTCTGGTCTGGGGTCTGTATTACTGTAGGAGGTCTGGTCTGGTGTCTGTATTACTGTAGGAGGTCTGGTCTGGGGTCTGTATTACTGTAGGGTGTCTGGTCTGGAGTCTGTATTACTGTAGGAGGTCTGGTCTGGTGTCTGTATTACTGTAGGGGGTCTGGTCTGGAGTCTGTATTACTGTAGAGGGTCTGGTCTGGTGTCTGTATTACTGTACGGGGTCTGGTCTGAGGTCTGTATTACTGTAGGGGGTCTGGGGTCTGTATTACTGAACGGGGTCTGGTCTGGTGTCTGTATTACTGTAGGGGTCTGGTCTGGGGTCTTGTTACTGTAGGGGGTCTTGGGTCTGTATTACTGTAGGGGGTCTGGTCTGGTGTCTGTATTACTGTAGGGGTCTGGTCTGGGGTCTGTATTACAGTACGGGGTCTGGTCTGGGGTCTGTATTACTGTAGGGGGTCTGGTCTGAGGTCTGTATTACCGTAGGGGGTCTGGTCTGGAGTTTGTATTTCTGTAGGGAGTCAGGTCTGGGGTCTGTATTACTGTAGGAGGTCTGGTCTGGGGTCTGTATTTCTGTAGGGGGTCTGGTCTGGGGTCTGTATTACTGTAGGGGTCTGGTCTGGGGTCTGTATTACTGTACAGGGTCTGGTCTGGGGTCTGTATTACTGTACGGGGTCTGGTCTGGGGTCTGTATTACTGTAGGAGGTTTGGTCTGGGGTCTGTATTACTGTAGGGGGTCTGCTCTGGTGTCTGTATTACTGTAGAGGGTCTGGTCTGGAGTCTGTATTACTGTATGGGGTCTGGTGTCTGTATTACTGTAGGAGGTCTGGTCTCTGTATTACTGTAGGGGGTCTGGTCTAGTGTCTGTATTACTGTAGGAGGTCTGGTCTCTGTATTACTTTAGGGGGTCTGGTCTGGAGTCTGTATTACTGTAGGAGGTCTGGTCTGGGGTCTGTATTACTGTAGGGGTCTGGTCTGGGTTCGGTATTACTGTACGGGGTCTGGTCTGGGGTCTGTATTACTGTAGGGGGTCTGGTCTGGAGTCTGTATTACTGTACGGGGTCTGGTCTGGGGTCTGTATTACTGTACGGGGTCTTGTCTGGGGTCTGTATTACTGTAGGGGGTATGGTCTGGGGTCTGTATTACTGTACGGGGTCTGGTCTGGGGTCTGTATTACTGTTGGAGTTCTGGTCTGGTGTCTGTATTACTGTAGGGGGTCTGGTCTAGGGTCTGTATTACTGTACGGGGTCTGGTCTGGGGTCCGTATTACTGTACGGGGTCTGGTCTGGGGTCTTAATTAATGTACGGGTCCTGGACTGGGGTCCGTATTACTGTAGGGGGTCTGGTCTGGGGTCTGTATTACTGTAGGGAGTCTGGTCTGGAGTCTGTATTACTGTAGGGGTCTGGTCTGGGGTCTGTATTACTGTATGGGGTCTGGTCTGGGGTCTATATTACTGTAGGAGGTCTGGTCTGGGGTCTGTATTACTGTAGGGTGTCTGGTCTGGAGTCTGTATTACTGTAGGAGGTCTGGTATCTATATTACTGTAGGCGGTCTGGTCTGGTGTCTGTATTACTGTAGGGGGTCTGGTGTCTGTATTACTGTAGGGGTCTGGTCTGGGGTCTGTATTACTGTAGGGGGTCTGGTCTGGGGTCTATATTACAGTAGGGGGTCTGGTCTGGTGTCTGTATTACTGTACGGGGTCTGGTCTAGGGTCTGTATTACTGTAGGGGGTCTGGTCTGGGGTCTGCATTACTGTACGGGGTCTGGGGTCTGTATTACTGTACGGGGTCTGGTCTGGGGTCTGTATTACTGTACGGGGTCAGGTCTGGGGTCTGTATTACTGTACGGGGTCTGGTCTGGGGTCTGTATTACTGTTGGAGTTCTGGTCTGGTGTCTGTATTACTGTAGGGGGTCTGGTCTAGGGTCTGTATTACTGTACGGGGTCTGGTCTGGGGTCCGTATTACTGTACGGGGTCTGGTCTGGGGTCTGTATTACTGTAGGGAGTCTGGTCTGGAGTCTGTATTACTGTAGGGGTCTGGTCTGGGGTCTGTATTACTGTATGGGGTCTGGTCTGGGGTCTATATTACTGTAGGAGGTCTGGTCTGGGGTCTGTATTACTGTAGGGTGTCTGGTCTGGAGTCTGTATTACTGTAGGAGGTCTGGTATCTATATTACTGTAGGCGGTCTGGTCTGGTGTCTGTATTACTGTAGGGGGTCTGGTGTCTGTATTACTGTAGGGGTCTGGTCTGGGGTCTGTATTACTGTAGGGGGTCTGGTCTGGGGTCTATATTACAGTAGGGGGTCTGGTCTGGTGTCTGTATTACTGTACGGGGTCTGGTCTAGGGTCTGTATTACTGTAGGGGGTCTGGTCTGGGGTCTGCATTACTGTACGGGGTCTGGGGTCTGTATTACTGTACGGGGTCTGGTCTGGGGTCTGTATTACTGTACGGGGTCAGGTCTGGGGTCTGTATTACTGTACGGGGTCTGGTCTGGGGTCTGTATTACTGTTGGAGTTCTGGTCTGGTGTCTGTATTACTGTAGGGGGTCTGGTCTAGGGTCTGTATTACTGTACGGGGTCTGGTCTGGGGTCCGTATTACTGTACGGGGTCTGGTCTGGGGTCTGTATTACTGTAGGGAGTCTGGTCTGGAGTCTGTATTACTGTAGGGGTCTGGTCTGGGGTCTGTATTACTGTATGGGGTCTGGTCTGGGGTCTATATTACTGTAGGAGGTCTGGTCTGGGGTCTGTATTACTGTAGGGTGTCTGGTCTGGAGTCTGTATTACTGTAGGAGGTCTGGTATCTATATTACTGTAGGCGGTCTGGTCTGGTGTCTGTATTACTGTAGGGGGTCTGGTGTCTGTATTACTGTAGGGGTCTGGTCTGGGGTCTGTATTACTGTAGGGGGTCTGGTCTGGGGTCTATATTACAGTAGGGGGTCTGGTCTGGTGTCTGTATTACTGTACGGGGTCTGGTCTAGGGTCTGTATTACTGTAGGGGGTCTGGTCTGGGGTCTGCATTACTGTACGGGGTCTGGGGTCTGTATTACTGTACGGGGTCTGGTCTGGGGTCTGTATTACTGTACGGGGTCAGGTCTGGGGTCTGTATTACTGTAGGGGTCTGGGGTCTGAATTACTGTACAGGGTCTGGTCTGGGGTCTGTATTACAGTAGGGGGTCTGGTCTGGTGTCTGTATTACTTTGGAGAGCCTTCTGTAAAAAGTTGGAGATTGATCTGTCCTTCTCCTCTGCCTTCCATCCTGAAACTAATGGCCAAACCGAGAGGACTAATCAGTCTCTAGAACAATATTTAAGGTGTTTTATCTCTGACTGTCAAAATGATTGGGTCTCATTCATTCCCCTCACCGAATTTTCCCTTAATAACCGGGTCAGTAACTCGTCAGGGGTCTCCCCCTTTTTCTATAATTTTGGGTTTAATCCACGGTTCTCCTCCGTTTCACCTGGTAGTTCCAACAATCCCGAGGTAGAGGTCGTTCATCGGGAACTGTGCACAGTCTGGGCCCAGGTTCAGAAGAACCTAGAGGCGTCCCAGAGCATACAAAAATCTCAGGCAGATAGAAGACGTTCTGCTAACCCCTTGTTTACGGTTGGGGATCTGGTGTGGCTATCGTCAAAGAACTTGCGCCTTAAAGTCCCGTCCAAATATTTTGCTCCCCGGTTTATAGGGCCGTACAAGGTCATTGAAATCCTCAATCCTGTCTCCTTCCAACTGGAGTTGCCCCCATCTTTTTGAGTACACGACGTGTTTCATGCCTCCCTCCTTAAACGCTGCTCCCCGTCCTTGGCTCCCTCGAGGAAACCTCCTGTCCCCGTTCTCACCCCTGAGGGGGTAGAATTCGAGGTGGCCAAGATTGTGGACAGCAAGATGGTCCAAGGCTCCCTCCAGTACCTGGTCCATTGGAGAGGATACGGGCCTGAGGAGAGGACTTGGGTACCCGCCCGGGATGTTCACGCTGGGGTATTGGTCAGGAGGTTCCACCTTCGTTTCCCCGATAAACCAGGTCCATCTAGAAAGGGTCCGGTGGCCCCTCATAAAATGGGGGGTACTGTTAAGGATCTGCCAGGCACAGCTTCTGTATCCACGCCCATAGGTAATCAGTCTGCACCTGCTTCTATGTCTGGGAGACTGACTGCATCTTCCACAACTCAGGATGGCAGGCTTAGGAGTGGGAGAGCCTATCACAGCCTGGCCAGACGGAGCTAGCTCCCGCCCTCTGTCTATTTATACCTGCCTTTCCTGTTCCTCCTTGCTTGTGATTCTTCTTGTTTTGTTTCCTGGCCCTGCTGCAGCTTCTTGAACCATTTGACCCTGCTTCATATTGACCCTGGCATACTGACTACTCTCCTTCTCTGCGTTTGGTACCTCGTACACTCCTGGTTTGACTCGGCTTGTTCACTACTCTCCTGCTCTGCTTTTGGTACCTCGTACACTCCTGGTTTGACTCGGCTCGTTCACCACTCTTGTTGCTCACGGTGTTGCCGTGGGCAACTGCCCATTTTCCCTTGCTTCTGTGTACCCTTGTCTGTTTGTCTGTCGGGCACTTATTGAGCGTATGGACCGTCACCCAGTTGTACCCCGTCGCCTAGGGCGGGTCGTTGCAAGTAGGCAGGGACTGAGTGGCGGGAGTCTGTATTACTGTAGAGGGTCTGGTCTGGTGTCTGTATTACTGTACGGGGTCTGGTCTGAGGTCTGTATTACTGTAGGGGGTCTGGGGTCTGTATTACTGAACGGGGTCTGGTCTGGTGTCTGTATTACTGTAGGGGTCTGGTCTGGGGTCTTGTTACTGTAGGGGGTCTTGGGTCTGTATTACTGTAGGGGGTCTGGTCTGGTGTCTGTATTACTGTAGGGGTCTGGTCTGGGGTCTGTATTACAGTACGGGGTCTGGTCTGGGGTCTGTATTACTGTAGGGGGTCTGGTCTGAGGTCTGTATTACCGTAGGGGGTCTGGTCTGGAGTTTGTATTTCTGTAGGGAGTCAGGTCTGGGGTCTGTATTACTGTAGGAGGTCTGGTCTGGGGTCTGTATTTCTGTAGGGGGTCTGGTCTGGGGTCTGTATTACTGTAGGGGTCTGGTCTGGGGTCTGTATTACTGTACAGGGTCTGGTCTGGGGTCTGTATTACTGTACGGGGTCTGGTCTGGGGTCTGTATTACTGTAGGAGGTTTGGTCTGGGGTCTGTATTACTGTAGGGGGTCTGCTCTGGTGTCTGTATTACTGTAGAGGGTCTGGTCTGGAGTCTGTATTACTGTATGGGGTCTGGTGTCTGTATTACTGTAGGAGGTCTGGTCTCTGTATTACTGTAGGGGGTCTGGTCTAGTGTCTGTATTACTGTAGGAGGTCTGGTCTCTGTATTACTTTAGGGGGTCTGGTCTGGAGTCTGTATTACTGTAGGAGGTCTGGTCTGGGGTCTGTATTACTGTAGGGGTCTGGTCTGGGTTCGGTATTACTGTACGGGGTCTGGTCTGGGGTCTGTATTACTGTAGGGGGTCTGGTCTGGAGTCTGTATTACTGTACGGGGTCTGGTCTGGGGTCTGTATTACTGTACGGGGTCTTGTCTGGGGTCTGTATTACTGTAGGGGGTATGGTCTGGGGTCTGTATTACTGTACGGGGTCTGGTCTGGGGTCTGTATTACTGTTGGAGTTCTGGTCTGGTGTCTGTATTACTGTAGGGGGTCTGGTCTAGGGTCTGTATTACTGTACGGGGTCTGGTCTGGGGTCCGTATTACTGTACGGGGTCTGGTCTGGGGTCTTAATTAATGTACGGGTCCTGGACTGGGGTCCGTATTACTGTAGGGGGTCTGGTCTGGGGTCTGTATTACTGTAGGGAGTCTGGTCTGGAGTCTGTATTACTGTAGGGGTCTGGTCTGGGGTCTGTATTACTGTATGGGGTCTGGTCTGGGGTCTGTATTACAGTACGGGGTCTGGTCTGGGGTCTGTATTACTGTAGGGGGTCTGGTCTGAGGTCTGTATTACCGTAGGGGGTCTGGTCTGGAGTTTGTTTTTCTGTAGGGAGTCAGGTCTGGGGTCTGTATTACTGTAGGAGGTCTGGTCTGGGGTCTGTATTTCTGTAGGGGGTCTGGTCTGGGGTCTGTATTACTGTAGGGGTCTGGTCTGGGGTCTGTATTACTGTACAGGGTCTGGTCTGGGGTCTGTATTACTGTACGGGGTCTGGTCTGGGGTCTGTATTACTGTAGGAGGTTTGGTCTGGGGTCTGTATTACTGTAGGGGGTCTGCTCTGGTGTCTGTATTTATTACTGTAGAGGGTCTGGTCTGGAGTCTGTATTACTGTATGGGGTCTGGTGTCTGTATTACTGTAGGAGGTCTGGTCTCTGTATTACTGTAGGGGGTCTGGTCTAGTGTCTGTATTACTGTAGGAGGTCTGGTCTCTGTATTACTTTAGGGGGTCTGGTCTGGAGTCTGTATTACTGTACAGGGTATGCTCTGGAGTCTGTATTACTGTAGGAGGTCTGGTCTGGGGTCTGTATTACTGTAGGGGTCTGGTCTGGGTTCGGTATTACTGTACGGGGTCTGGTCTGGGGTCTGTATTACTGTAGGGGGTCTGGTCTGGAGTCTGTATTACTGTACGGGGTCTGGTCTGGGGTCTGTATTACTGTACGGGGTCTTGTCTGGGGTCTGTATTACTGTAGGGGGTATGGTCTGGGGTCTGTATTACTGTACGGGGTCTGGTCTGGGGTCTGTATTACTGTTGGAGTTCTGGTCTGGTGTCTGTATTACTGTAGGGGGTCTGGTCTAGGGTCTGTATTACTGTACGGGGTCTGGTCTGGGGTCCGTATTACTGTACGGGGTCTGGTCTGGGGTCTGTATTACTGTAGGGGGTCTGGTCTGGTGTCTGTATTACTGTACGGGGTCTGGTCTGGGGTCTGTATTACTGTAGGGGGTCTGGTCTGGGGTCTGCATTACTGTACAGGGTCTGGTGTCTGTATTACTGTAGGAGGTCTGGTCTGGTGTCTGTATTACTGTAGGAGGTCTGGTCTGGGGTCTGTATTACTGTAGGGGGTCTGGTCTGGTGTCTGTATTACTGTAAGGGGTCTGGTCTGGGGTCTGTATTACTGTACGGGGTCTGGTCTGGGGTCTGTATTACTGTAGGAGGTCTGGTCTGGTGTCTGTATTACTGTAGGAGGTCTGGTCTGGGGTCTGTATTACTGTAGGGTGTCTGGTCTGGAGTCTGTATTACTGTAGGAGGTCTGGTCTGGTGTCTGTATTACTGTAGGGGGTCTGGTCTGGAGTCTGTATTACTGTAGAGGGTCTGGTCTGGTGTCTGTATTACTGTACGGGGTCTGGTCTGAGGTCTGTATTACTGTAGGGGGTCTGGGGTCTGTATTACTGAACGGGGTCTGGTCTGGTGTCTGTATTACTGTAGGGGTCTGGTCTGGGGTCTTGTTACTGTAGGGGGTCTTGGGTCTGTATTACTGTAGGGGGTCTGGTCTGGTGTCTGTATTACTGTAGGGGTCTGGTCTGGGGTCTGTATTACAGTACGGGGTCTGGTCTGGGGTCTGTATTACTGTAGGGGGTCTGGTCTGAGGTCTGTATTACCGTAGGGGGTCTGGTCTGGAGTTTGTATTTCTGTAGGGAGTCAGGTCTGGGGTCTGTATTACTGTAGGAGGTCTGGTCTGGGGTCTGTATTTCTGTAGGGGGTATGGTCTGGGGTCTGTATTACTGTAGGGGTCTGGTCTGGGGTCTGTATTACTGTACAGGGTCTGGTCTGGGGTCTGTATTACTGTACGGGGTCTGGTCTGGGGTCTGTATTACTGTAGGAGGTTTGGTCTGGGGTCTGTATTACTGTAGGGGGTCTGCTCTGGTGTCTGTATTTATTACTGTAGAGGGTCTGGTCTGGAGTCTGTATTACTGTATGGGGTCTGGTGTCTGTATTACTGTAGGAGGTCTGGTCTCTGTATTACTGTAGGGGGTCTGGTCTAGTGTCTGTATTACTGTAGGAGGTCTGGTCTCTGTATTACTTTAGGGGGTCTGGTCTGGAGTCTGTATTACTGTACAGGGTATGCTCTGGAGTCTGTATTACTGTAGGAGGTCTGGTCTGGGGTCTGTATTACTGTAGGGGTCTGGTCTGGGTTCGGTATTACTGTACGGGGTCTGGTCTGGGGTCTGTATTACTGTAGGGGGTCTGGTCTGGAGTCTGTATTACTGTACGGGGTCTGGTCTGGGGTCTGTATTACTGTACGGGGTCTTGTCTGGGGTCTGTATTACTGTAGGGGGTATGGTCTGGGGTCTGTATTACTGTACGGGGTCTGGTCTGGGGTCTGTATTACTGTTGGAGTTCTGGTCTGGTGTCTGTATTACTGTAGGGGGTCTGGTCTAGGGTCTGTATTACTGTACGGGGTCTGGTCTGGGGTCCGTATTACTGTACGGGGTCTGGTCTGGGGTCTTAATTAATGTACGGGTCCTGGTCTGGGGTCCGTATTACTGTAGGGGGTCTGGTCTGGGGTCTGTATTACTGTAGGGAGTCTGGTCTGGAGTCTGTATTACTGTAGGGGTCTGGTCTGGGGTCTCTATTACTGTATGGGGTCTGGTCTGGGGTCTATATTACTGTAGGAGGTCTGGTCTGGGGTCTGTATTACTGTAGGGTGTCTGGTCTGGAGTCTGTATTACTGTAGGAGGTCTGGTATCTATATTACTGTAGGGGGTCTGGTCTGGTGTCTGTATTACTGTAGGGGGTCTGGTGTCTGTATTACTGTAGGGGTCTGGTCTGGGGTCTGTATTACTGTAGGGGGTCTGGTCTGGGGTCTATATTACAGTAGGGGGTCTGGTCTGGTGTCTGTATTACTGTAGGTGGTCTGGTCTGGGGTCTTTATTTGTTTAGGCATCTGGGGGTCTGTATTACTGTACAGGGTCTGGTCTTGGGTCTGTATTACTGTAGGGGGTCTGGTCTGGGGTCTGTATTACTGTACAGGGTCTGGTCTGGGGTCTGTATTACTGTATGGGGTCTGGTCTGGGGTCTGTATTACTGTAGGGGGTCTGGTTTGGGTCTGTATTTGTTTAGGTATCTGAGGTCTGTATTACTGTAGGAGGCCTAGTCTGGGGTCTGTATTGCTGTAGGGGGTCTGGTCTGGTGTCTATTACTGTACGGGGTCTGTTCTGGGGTCTGTATTACTGTAGGAGGTCTGGTCTGGGGTCTGTATTACTGTAGGGTGTCTGGTCTGGGGTCTGTATTACTGTACGTGGTCTGGTCTGAAGTCTGTATTACTGTATGGGGTCTGGTCTGGGGTCTGTATTACTGTAGGATGTCTGGTCTGGGGTCTGTATTACTGTACAGGGTCTGGTCTTGGGTCTGTATTACTGTAGGAGGTCTGGTCTGGGGTCTGTATTACTGTACAGGGTCTGGTCTGGGGTCTGTATTTCTGTAAGAGGTCTGGTCTGGGGTCTGTATTACTGTACGGGGTCTGGTCTGGGGTCTGTATTACTGTACGGGGTCTGGTCTGGAGTCTGTATTACTTTACGGGGTCTGGTCTGGGGTCTGTATTACTGTAGGGGGTCTGGTCTGGTGTCTGTATTACTGAACGGGGTCTGGTCTGGGGTCTGTATTACTGTATGGGGTCTGGTCTGGGGTCTGTATTACTGAACGGGGTCTGGTCTGGGGTCTGTATTACTGTATGGGGTCTGGTCTGGGGTCTGTATTACTGAACGGGGTCTGGTCTGGAGTCTGTATTACTGTACAGGGTCTGGTCTTGGGTCTGTATTACTGTAGGGGGTCTGGTCTGGTGTCTGTATTACTGTACGGGGTCTGGTCTGGGGTCTGTATTACTGTAGGAGTTCTGGTCTGGTGTCTGTATTACTGTAGGGGTCTGGTCTATGGTCTGTATTACTGTAGGGTGTCTGGTCTGGAGTCAGTATTACTGTAGGAGGTCTGGTTTGGTGTCTGTATTACTGCAGGGGGTCTGGTCTGGTGTCTGTATTACTGTACGGGGTCTGGTCTGGGGTCTGTATTACTGTAGGGGGTCTGGTCTATGGTCTGTATTACTGTAGGGTGTCTGGTCTGGAGTCTGTATTACTGTAGGAGGTCTGGTTTGGTGTCTGTATTACTGCAGGGGGTCTGGTCTGGTGTCTGTATTACTGTACGGGGTCTGGTCTGGGGTCTGTATTACTATATGGGGTCTGGTCTGGTGTCTGTATTACTGTAGGGGTCTGGTCTGGGGTCTGTATTACTGTACGGGGTCTGGTCTGGGGTCTGTATTACTGTAGGGGTCTGGTCTGGGGTCTGTATTACAGTAGGGGGTCTGGTCTGGGGTCTGTATTACTGTAGGGGGTCTGGTCTGGTGTCTGTATTACTGTAGGGGTTCTGGTCTGTAGTCTGTATTACTGTACGGGGTCTGGTCTGGTGTCTGTATTACTGTAGGGGGTCTGGTTTGGGGTCTGTATTTGTTTAGGTATCTGAGGTCTGTATTACTGTAGGAGGCCTAGTCTTGGGTCTGTATTACTGTACGGGGTCTTGTCTGGGGTCTATTTTTGTTTAGGAATCTGGGGTCTGTATTACTGTACAGGGTCTGGTCTTGGGTCTGTATTACAGTAGGGGGTCTGGTCTGGGGTCTGTATTACAGTAGGGGGTCTAGTCTGGGTTCTGTATTACTGTAGGGAGTCTGGTCTGGGGGTCTGTATTACTGTAGGGGGTCTGGTCTGGAGTCTGTATTTCTGTAGGAGGTTTGGTCTGGTATCTATATTACTGTAGGGGGTCTGGTCTGGTGTCTGTATTACTGTAGGGGTTCTGGTCTGGTGTCTGTATTATTGTACGGGGTCTGGTCTGGGGTCTGTATTACTGTAGGGAGTCTGGTCTGGTGTCTGTATTACTGTAGGAGTCTGGTCTGGGGTCTGTATTACTGTACGGGTTCTGGTCTGGGTTCTGTATTACTGTATGGAGTCTGGTCTGGGGTCTGTATTACTGTAGTGGTCTGGTCTGGAGTCTGTATTACTGTAGGAGGTCTGGTCTGGTATCTATATTACTGTAGGGGGTCTGGTCTGGTGTCTGTATTACAGTAGGGGGTCTGGTTTGGTGTCTGTATTACTGTACGGGGTCTGGTCTGGGGTCTGTATTACTGTAGGGGGTCTGGTCTGGTGTCTGTATTACTGTAGGGGTCTGGTCTGTAGTCTGTATTACTGTACGGGGTCTGGTCTGGTGTCTGTATTACTGTAGGGGGTCTGGTCTGGGGTCTGTATTACTGTACGGGGTCTGGTCTGGTGTCTGTATTACTGTAGGGGGTCTGGTCTGGGGTCTGCATTACTGTAGGGGGTCTGGTTTGGTGTCTGTATTACTGTAGGGGGTCTGGTCTGGTGTCTGTATTACTGTACGGGGTCTGGTCTGGGGTCTGTATTACTGTAGGGGGTCTGGTCTGGTGTCTGTATTACTGAAGGGGTCTGGTCTGGGGTCTGTATTACTGTACAGGGTCTGGTCTGGGTTCTGTATTACTGTAGGGGGTCTGGTCTGGGGTCTGTATTACAGTAGGGGGTCTGGTCTTGGGTCTGTATTACTGTAGGGGGTCTGGTCTGGTGTCTGTATTACTGTAGGAGTTCTGGTCTGGTGTCTGTATTACTGTATTACTGTAGGAGGCCTAGTCTGGGGTCTGTATTACTGTAGGGGGTCTGGTCTGGTGTCTGTATTACTGTACCGTGTCTGGTCTGGGGTCTGTATTACTGTAGGGGTCTGGTCTGGTGTCCTTATTACTGTAGGGGTCTGGTCTGGGGTCTGTATAACTGTACGGGGTCTGGTCTGGGGTCTGTATTACTGTAGGGGGTCTCGTCTGTATTACTGTAGGGGGTCTGGTCTGGGGTCTGTATTACTGTAGGGGGTCTGGTCTGAGGTCTGTATTACTGTAGGGGGTCTGATCTGGAGTCTGTATTACTGTAGGGGGTCTGGTCTGGGGTCTGTATTATTGTACAGGGTATGGTGTGGGGTCTGTATTACTGTACGGGGTCTGGTCTGGGGTCTGTATTACTGTACGGGGTCTGGTCTGGGGTCTGTATTACTGTACGGGGTCTGGTCTGGGGTCTGTATTACTGTACGGGGTCTGGTCTGGGGTCTGTATTACTTTACGGGGTCTGGTCTGGAGTCTGTATTACTGTAGGAGGCCTGGTCTGAGGTCTGTATAATTGTTGGGGGGTCTGGTCTAGGACGTGTATCTGTTTAGTGATCTGGGGTCTATATTACTTTATGGGTTACGGTCTGGGGTCTTTGTTTAGGGTGTCTGGTCTGGGATCTGTATTTATTTAAGAGGTCTGTATTAATTTTGGGATGTGATTAAGGGGGCTCTTAAGGATAATTTGTGACTCAAGTGCCGTAGGTTGGGGGCGTGCTCTATATTAATGGGGTGGGGCATACAGTAATAATATTTGTGGGGTCCGCTGTGCATGCCGAATACTTTAAGAACATACTTCATTTACATCTTCAACTTCCTTCCCAAAAATGAGCAGGTAAGATACGCACAGTACAGATTCTATGTTGTGAACGGTCACAGTTCCCCCTACATTTATTACATATAATACTGAACTCAATTGTAAAGGTACCGAAGGAGTAAATATAAAACTTTGCTTTTATTAAGCTGTTAAAACTTTGATTCGATTTTTGTTCAGAGTATAGTCAGAGTCTTATACGAGGATCGTATATTGCATCCATCCGCTCCCCTATATATGCGTAGTCCAGCTCTTTGGGAGGTATTGAGGTCAGGTCTGCATTCAGCCAATAAATTGTGAACTGAAACATGTCCCTGATATCTAACAGTTACATTTCACTAGATATAACTCCTACGCGTTTCACCCTATCAGGCTCGTCAGGGAGACGTCTGGAGTTACTGATGTATAAATTCTTAGTGTTTGGCACTAAACACAATTCCCAAACTAGCCATTAGGGGACTGGAAAAGATTTGGTGACTTATCTACTTAACCGGGTTTCCTGTTTTGGACAATCTCTACTTATTAGAAAGTCCCTAGACAGTAATTTGATCACAAAATTTTTCCCTGCTGGGAACCCCAGTGATCAGTTATGATCTGTAGGAAAATCTGGCAGTAAATTTTTGATTTCCCTGCAGTGCCACTACAGGAGAAATGAAGCATTACACATTGTCCATTTATATCAATGTGTTGTGTGTAATACAGGACAGGACAGGTCCTCCAGAGAGAGAGACGCTCTATGTAACCGCTCTCCACCCTGACCAAGAGATGAGGATCCTGAACAGAGGACCCCCCTCTATTAACTCAGAATTCCCTAATAGGGTGTATGGAAATGGGTTTTCTGAAGTAGACATCCCCTTTTAGAGAATGAAAATACAAGACATTTTCCACAATAAATTTAATATAAAGGGGACCAAACACTTCTGGGCCCTCCAAGCCAAAAGACAGAGCAGTAGAGTCATCACATGTTACCTTCAAAAGGAAAACTTACCACACACTGGCATCTGGGTCCACACATAGCCCCGAGATATGAGGGTCCGGTCCTGGCAACCAGACCCCTATAACCTGCACATGGTAAAAAGTAACAACTGAGCCCATTCGTCCATCACTGTGATAATAAGGGGGCAACTACACTGACGACATAAGAGGCTCCTGTGGCCCCGGTCTACTTTACGTAAGAACCTGGGGGATCTACTGAATGTCATGTGATCACTTAATTCCACTAACTCTTTGTTGTCCTTCCAGTAGATGATCTGGACGCACATTGTTGGAAAACAGGAGGGATTTGCCTGGGAATGTGCTCCCCACCACTGTGGCAGAGGGGCTTCTGCACCAATGGGATGTGCTGCTCGCCGGTGCTGGGTTAGCACATAGGACGTCACCATCCTCTAAGTCATCATCGCCATCATCACAATGGGACATGTGACATGTGACGTGTAACATCAATAAACACAGATATGAACACATTATGTGCATTTTTATAGTTCATATACAGATTATCAAGCTCATCAACATGCCATGCCACAGATGATTTTGTGCATGGCCAGTTATTTCATATACAGAGCGACTGAGGCCTCAAGCATTGCAACGAGAGCACCCAACAGAAGCCAGCAACTTCTCTCTTCCATGGGATGGAAACAGGTGGAGGGTGACCAGCAATGAGATCCCCTCTCCTGGGATGGGAGTGTGGTAGGGTAACCCAGCACCAAGAGGGGGCCTCATTTATATTTTAGCACCCTTCCCTGTGTTCACCTCGGATATAGCATTAGATGTGCTCCTTTTCCTCGTATATTACAGGATTGGCTCCACCTTGGTCTTCTGGGCAGTAAAGTAATTCCAACTCACACAAGCCGTCCACTCAGGTTTATATCTGGATTTTCGAGCACATTATTACGAATGTTATTAGGGTTCACGGACCCTGTATGTGGGCACATGTAATCCCTACGAGTCCATATTATGGCTCAATTCGTGCCCTGACCTTAAAAGTGGTGCATTTCACTCCTGTTTGACACTTTGGAGAGGACATTTAGCGGATGTAATTATGAACACAACTTCAGTTTTAGGCTTTTCCTGGTGAATGGTCCTTTTACAACTCTTGAGTTTTCCAATGTCGTAATGTACGATTATTGGAATCAAAATTGACAACATTTTTGGATGTGAAGAGCCAAGAAAGAAAGATTCCTTCCATCCATGATTCCCACACATGTGGGTATGTAATCGATGATACAATAGATGATTGCATCTGACAATCAGGAATTCCCAGAGGGTTCTCTGACCCATAGCTTGAGACCTCAAGGGGGCTCCTGAATCACAGACTGTGCTCAAGACCTCAGTAGGGATGCAGATACCCACACCATGCTCAGTAAGAAGTCCCCAACTGGTGTTCAGACCCACAGGCCACGCGCAGTAAGGAGACCCCAACTTGTGTTCAGACCTACAGGCCATGCTCAGTATGGAGACCCCAGCTGGTGTTCAGACCCACAAGCCATGCTCAGTAAGGAGACCCCAGCTGGTGTTCAGACCTACAGGCCATGCTCAGTAAGAAGTCCCCAACTGGTGTTCAGACCCACAGGCCACGCGCAGTAAGGAGACCCCAACTGGTGTTCAGACCTACAGGCCATGCTCCGTAAGGAGACCCCAGCTGGTGTTCAGACCCACAGGCCTTGCTCAGTAAGGAGACCCCAACTGGTGTTCAGACCTACAGGCCATGCTCAGTAAGGGGACCCCAACAGGTGTTCAGACCCACAGGCCACGCTCAGTAAGGAGACCCCAACTGGTGTTCATCCTCACAGGCTCAGACCTAAGCTTAGTGGGGCTCTTGATTCTCATTTTGTAAATCTCCTTATCATCATGTATTACATAATAGGATAACATTGAAGCTTCTTACACCCAGAGACACGATCCAGACAAGAGGTCTACAGATTATCAGATCATTTTATTCATGTTACTTGTCTTCTAATGACATCAGCATTATTAATAGTAGAATCCAGGGAAACCGACACAAATGGAAATGAGACAATCCTGCAGGCAATAAGGACCCAGGAGGAGGTGAGGTCCAGAGGCCACCGTCATCGTCACTCATCTGTAGAAAAAGGTTATAAGGACTTAAAACTATACCCATGAGATAGCTCCTCCCCTCTCCTGAAACACTCTGTGCTGATGGCACACACTGCCCCTTCACCACTGGTATGTGATTTCCTTCCCCTGGTCTGGGGGTTTTGGATCAGACATATTATTAGTACCTGGCACAGCGTCCCAGCAGCTTTTTCCACAGATATCACAGCACTTCTGTAGCTCGGGGCAGTCGGAGTCTCTTTGACACTGGGGTTCGGAATAATACACTAAGCATTTTTTCTTCTCATGGGGCATTGACCAGGTCTGACTGTGGAGAGAGGATGGAGTGAGACAAGGAAGAAGAATAAGGCAGAGGGACTTCTGAGCTATGTGTACTACAACCCCCAACATGCATGGGCCTCCTGTTACTCTCAGCCTATTAGGCCTCATCTTCCATAAATCTCATCATAAATGTCCACCAGGCACCTGAGGCCTTATGCTGAAGACTTATGTACATGAAGGGAAGTTTTTCTAAATATAATTTATAATTTGCGGTACAAAAAGTGCATATTTTGGGACACATTTCTTCTCAGCGGAGACTTTTCTAGCTTCATCCCCCTATAAATGCCCATGTCCGGAGTATAATGCCCACTCAAGTGAATGGTCCATCCTGGAGAGAGTAAAAGCTGCTCTGAGGAATATAAGGGGAGCCAGACTGGTGACCTCTTCCCCATCTTACATACGTTACAAGTCTTAGTAAGGGTGGTTCTGGAGTTCAGGAATATCCTATCTGTTGGGTGGTCATGCTGATAAGATCCACCACTGATGTACAAGTTTCATTCATTTTGCTCTGAATAACAGTTATATTAAGGTGTGGTCGGACCGTGATTGACCAGAATCTCCCCATAACGTGGAGCTCCTGGGTCAAAATCTGTACCAGGTCTTATTATAGTACTTCTGTCCTCTTATGTGGGACATGAGCTGTTGGATCCACTGAGGTACCAGCTCCAGGTGTGACTACACCCCCTATAGTAACACCCCTAAATATCCCTCACAAAATATCATTGTGTTACTGTCTTATTAGTCCCAGGATCCTCTATTGCCATCTTAGGTAGAGTGGGCACAGAAGATCCTGCCAATCAGAGATGTTGCACCACTAGATCACCAGGGACTGGATCTTGACATGCTGGGCGATCAGGGCATAGATGCAGTACCACTCGGCCACCAGGAAGGGCAACACTCAGGCAAGGAGAGGAAGGGCAGAGCCCTTTTTAAAGTCCAGGGTGTCACAGGGTTGGTTGGGAAACTTTAGACAGGTGCGCGCGCTGGCCCTCTAAGGGTATGTGCACACACAAACTGAAAAACATCTGAAAATACGGAGCGGTTTTCAAAGAAAAACAACCTCTGATTTTCAGGCGTTTTTGAAGCTGAAAATGAAGCTTCTTTTAATTTGGAGCTTATTTTGAGGCATTTTTTGAGGCGTTTTTCATAGTCTTCAAGGGAAAATCAGAAAAAAGCCTCAAGAAGTGACATGCTACTTCTTTTTACGGAGCGTCTTTTTATGCTCCGTTTTTTAAAACAGCGGCGTAAAAAGACGCCCCGTATGAACTAAATGCTGTTTTTCCCATTGATTTCAATGGGCAGATTTTTGTAGGCGTTCAGCTTCCGTTTTTTCAGCCGTTTTTTCAGCCGTTTTTTCAGGCGTTTTTTCAGGCGTATAAACCCCCCGAAATATGTCTGAAAACACTGCGTGTGAACATACCCTAAGACCGGGAGTGAGCTCGCTCACACTACGGAAGACAGGGGAGAGCTGCAACCGTGTGTTTCGGCATCTCTAAGGAGGGAGACTCAGGCATGAAGACAAAGTCCTGTCATCACGGCTGCCGGTAATTTGGACATGGGGGTGGTCAGCGAACGCGGGCATAAAAGTACCCCCCCTTACGCCCCCTTTTCTTAGGTGCAGATTGTTTTTTGGCAATGTGTTAACCCATAAAGTGCCACTAAGCGTCCTGTCACTACTCCACACATGGTATAAAAAAGATTTGTATATACAATACTGTCCCTCTGCTCTACACTAAGGTGCAATCCACTACAATACTGCCCCCTAGAGTACAAATTACTTACTGCTACAATCCAATGCTGCCCCCTGTTGTTCCCACAAATAACTGTGGTCCCTTCAGGGGCGTAGCTAGGGGGGGGGGGCAGGCGGGGCACGTGCCCCGGGCGCAGTTCAGAGGGGGGCGCCAGCGCCCCCTCCTCCTGCACTATAATTGTACCTGTGTCGCAAGGACACAGGTACAATTAGAAGCAATGAATGACCGGGCACGTTCCGTGCCCGGCCATTCAGCGCCTCTCCACGAATGAAGCGACTGGTACCCTTTGTACCAGTGAAGCTTCCATCGATGAAAGGCGCTGACTGACTGGCAGGGAAAGTCATCCTGCCCAGCCAATCAGCGCCTTTCATAGACGCCGCGTTCTACCCCCAGGAGACCTGCGCAGAAGAAAGCAGGAAGAGAGCAGGAAGAGAGCAGGTCTCCATGGCTGCCGGACGGCGTGGGAGCGGGAATAAGGGGAGTTTGAATTTATTTTTATTTTTTTAATTGTAATAGAAGTGTGTCTGTATCTGCGGGGCGGGGGGGACTTTGTCTACACGGGGAACTTTATCTACGGGGGGTGTCTATCTACAGGGGGACTATATCTACAGGGGGACTATATCTACAGGGAGACTATATCTACAGGGGGACTATATCTACAGGGGGTGGGCTATATACAGGGGGACTATATCTACAGGGGGACTATATCTACAGGGGGGCTATATCTACAGGGGGGGCTATATCTACAGGGGGACTATATCTACAGGGGGGGCTATATCTACAGGGGGACTATATCTACAGGGGTGGGCTATATACAGGGGTGGGCTATATACTGGGGTGGGCTATATCTACAGGGGTGGGCTATATACTGGGGTGGGCTATCTACAGGGGGACCATATCTACAGGGGGGCTATATCTACAGGGGGTGGGCTATATACAGGTGGACTATATCTACAGGGGGACTATATCTACAGGGGGGCTATATCTACAGGGAGGCTATATCTACAGGGGGACTATATCTACAGGGGGGCTATATCTACAGGGGGGCTATATCTACAGGGGGGCTACATCTACAGGGGGACTATATCTACAGGGGGGCTATATCTACAGGGGGGCTATATCTACAGGGTGGCTATATCTACAGGGGGGCTATATCTACAGGGGGTGGGCTATATACAGGGGGACTATATCTACAGGGGTGGGCTATATACAGGGGTGGGCTATATCTACAGGGGGTGGGCTATATACAGGGGTGGGCTATTTCTACAGGGGGTGGGCTATATACAGGGGGACTATATCTACAGGGGGTGGGCTATATACAGGGGGGCTATATCTACAGGGGGTGGGCTCTTATACAGGGGGGCTATATCTACAGGGGGTGGGCTATATACAGGTGGACTATATCTACAGGGGGTGGGCTATATACAGGGGACTATATCTACAGGGGTTGGGCTATATACAGGTGGACTATATCTACAGGGGGTGGGCTATATACAGGGGAACTATATCTACAGGGGGGCTATATCTACAGGGGGCTATATCTACAGGGGGTGGGCTATATACAGGGGGACTATATCTACAGGGGGGCTATATCTACAGGGTGGCTATATCTACAGGGGGTGGGCTATATACAGGGGGACTATATCTACAGGGGTGGGCTATATACAGGGGTGGGCTATATCTACAGGGGTGGGCTATATACTGGGGTTGGCTATCTACAGGGGGGCTATATCTACAGGGGGTGGGCTATATACAGGGGGACTATATCTACAGGGGGTGGGCTATATACAGGGGGACTTTATCTACAGGGGGTGGGCTATATACAGGTGGACTATATCTACAGGGGGTGGGCTATATACAGGGGGACTATATCTACAGGGGGTGGGCTATATACAGGGGGACTATATCTACAGGGGGGCTATATACAGGGGGACTATATCTACAGGGGGTGGGCTATATACAGGGGGCTATATCTACAGGGGGACTATATCTACAGGGGGGGCTATATACAGGGGGACTATATCTACAGGGGGTGGGCTATATACAGGTGGACTATATCTACAGGGGGTGGGCTATATACAGGGGGACTATATCTACAGGGGGTGGGCTATATACAGGGGGACTATATCTACAGGGGTTGGGCTATATACAGGGGGACTATATCTACAGGGGGACTATATCTACAGGGGGTGGGCTATATACAGGGGGACTATATCTACAGGGGTTGGGCTATATACAGGGGGCTATATCTACAGGGGTGGGCTATATACAGGGGGACTATATCTACAGGGGGTGGGCTATATACAGGGGGCTATATCTACAGGGGGACTATATCTACAGGGGGTGGGCTATATACAGGGGGCTATATCTACAGGGGGGCTATATCTACAGGGGGTGGGCTATATACAGGGGGACTATATCTACAGGGGGTGGGCTATATACAGGTGGACTATATCTACAGGGGTGGGCTATATACAGGGGGACTATATCTACAGGGGGTGGGCTATATACAGGGGGGCTATATCTACAGGGGGGCTATTTCTATAGGGGGACTATATCTACAGGGGGTGGGCTATATACAGGGGGGCTATATCTACAGGGGGGCTATATCTACAGGGGGTGGGCTATATACAGGGGGGCTATATCTACAGGGGGGCTATATCTACAGGGGGGCTATATCTACAGGGGGTGGGCTATATACAGGGGGGCTATATCTACAGGGGGGCTATATCTACAGGGGGTGGGCTATATACAGGGGGAAAATATCTACAGGGGGTGGGCTATATACAGGTGGACTATATCTACAGGGGGTGGGCTATATACAGGGGGAAAATATCTACAGGGGGTGGGCTATATACAGGGGGACTATATCTACAGGGGGTGGGCTATTTACAGGGGGGCTATATCTACAGGGGGACTATATCTACAGGGGGACTATATCTACAGGGGGTGGGCTATATACAGGGGGACTATATCTACAGGGGGTGGGCTATATACAGGGGGGCTATATCTACAGGGGGACTATATCTACAGGGGGACTATATCTACAGGGGGGCTATATCTACAGGGGGGCTATATCTACAGGGGGACTATATCTACAGGGGGCTATATCTACAGGGGGTGGGCTATATACAGGTGGACTATATCTACAGGGGGACTATATCTACAGGGGGACTATATCTACAGGGGGTGGGCTATATACAGGGGGGCTATATCTACAGGGGGGCTATATCTACAGGGGGACTATATCTACAGGGGGCTATATCTACAGGGGGTGGGCTATATACAGGTGGACTATATCTACAGGGGGTGGGCTATATACAGGGGGACTATATCTACAGGGGGTGGGCTATATACAGGTGGACTATATCTACAGGGGGTGGGCTATATACAGGGGGACTATATCTACAGGGGGTGGGCTATATACAGGTGGACTATATCTACAGGGGGTGGGCTATATACAGGTGGACTATATCTACAGGGGGTGGGCTATATACAGGTGGACTATATCTACAGGGGCTGGGCTATATACAGGGGGACTTTATCTACAGGGGGCTATATACTGGGGTGGGCTATCTACAGGGGGTGGGCTATATACAGGGGGACTATATCTACAGGGGGGCTATATACTGGGGTGGGCTATCTATGGAGCACCATATACAGGGGTGGGCTATAGCTACAGGGGGGGCTATATAGTATATAGCCCAGCCCTGTAGATATAGCCCACCCCTGTAGATATAGCCAAGCCCTGTAGATATAGCCAAGCCCTGTAGATATAGCCCACCCCTGTAGATATAGCCCACCCCTGTAGATATAGCCAAGCCCTGTAGATATAGCCCACCCCTGTAGATATAGCCCACCCCTGTAGATATAGCCCACCCCTGTAGATATAGCCCACCCCTGTAGATATGGTCCCCCTGTAGATATGGTCCCCCTGTAGATATGGTCCCCCTGTAGATAGCTTACCCCTGTAGATATAGTCCCCCTGTAGATATAGTCCCCCTGTACATATAGTCCCCCTGTAGATATAGCCCACCCCTGTATATAGCTCCCCCTATAGTGCTCCACAGAAAGCCCACCCCTGTATATAGCCCCCTTGTACATATAGTCCACCCCTGTATATAGTACTCCACATATAGCCCACCCTTTTATATAGTATATACAGGGGTGGGCTATCTGTGGAGCACTATATACAGGGGTGGACTATCTAGTGGAGCACTATATACAGGGGTGGGCTATATGGCAGGCACTATCTGCAGGGTGCACAGTGTGTGTGTGGGACACGGTGTATGGTGCTATTATAATTAGAGGTGCAGTGTATGGCGCTATTATATTTAGGGGCGTAGTGTGTGGTATAATGATAACTTTATATTTATTTATAGGTGCAGAAATGTTGGTAAAGTGAGAAGCTGAAGACATGTGAGCGGCAAACTGCAGAAATGGTCTGTGACCGGGAGAAGTCGTCATAGAGGTCTGGACCGGATGGAGAAAAAGAACTAGAATCTGAGACGTCACCCGTGAGTCACTTAATGTAAATGTTTATTCTGCCTCTAATCAGCACTGTAGTCACTGTATGATCTGCAGTGAGATATCGGGAGGTGTGATTATGATAGGATTTATTTTTTGTGAAACGGCATCTTCCAGCATATCCTTATCATTGTTCGGGCCATGCTGGGAGCTGTAGTTTTACGCCGTACACACCTATACGGCAGGGGTTGCACTAAATTGAGCTGTATTTTTGCTGGTGTAGTATATATGTAGTGAGCTTGGTTCTGGTGCTGTATATATGTACTGAGCTTGGTTCTGGTGTTGTGTATAGAACAATATTGCTTGTAAAATGTACAAATAATTTTATGCTCGCGTTACATAAAAATAAATGACACGTCGATTGGAAGAGAAAAAAAACACGGCGAGGGGGAAGGAGATGTCGGGAAAGAGGTAGGGGGGGCGCCAAACTGAATCTTTGCCCCGGGTGCTGGAGAACCTAGCTACGCCTCTGGGTCCATTAGAATACTGACCCCATAGTCTCCACTAGTGAATGCGATCCAATCCATTACTGCTACCTGTAGCCCTTACAGGTAACTGTGATCCCCTTCAATACTGCCCCTTGGGGTCTCCACTAGTAACTGTAATCCTCTACAATACTGAGCCCTATAGTCTCCACTGGTAACTGTGATTCCCACCAATATTTCCCCTGTGATGCCCACTAGTAGCTGTGATCCCCTCCTTTACGGACCCTTGAGGTTCGTACTAGTAACTGTAATCCCCTACATTACTGCCCCCTGAGGTTCGCACTAGTATATCTGATCCACTACAATACGTCTTCCTGTGGTCCTTACTAGTTATTGTCATCCAATCCAATATTGCCACCTTGTGGTCTCCACTAGCAACTGTAACTCCCTACAATACTGTCCCCTGTGATCCTAACTAGTAACTGTGATCCACCAAAACAGTGCCCCCCTATGGTGCTCCCTTGTAACTGTGACATCAGCTGTGTTGGAGGGGAAGATGGCTAAGAGGTGGGAAAAGTATTTAAATTAGGGAACGAGGCAGGGACAATCACTGTATAGGAAGGGAGGACAGCGTAGCTAGTGAGCTGAGGATAAGTAATAAAACTGGAGGTGGAATAGAGGGAGGGAATAGAAGAATTAATAGGAATAAGAAGAAAAGTGACACGGATAAACATATAAAGTGCACATATACTGATGCCTGAAGACTCAATAGCAAGATGGAGGAATTAGAATTGATAATGCTGGAGGAGAAATGTGACATAGTGGGGATGAGTGAGACATGACTGGATGATGACTATAGACTTGGCTGGATGATGACTATAGACGTGGCTCGATGATGACTATAAACGTGGCTGGATGATGACTATAGATATGGCTGGATGATGACTATAGACGTGGCTGGATGATGACTATAAACGTGGCTGGATGATGACTATAGACATGGCTGGATGATGACTATAGACGTGGCTGGATGATGACTATAGACATGGCTGGATGTTGACTATAGACGTGGCTGGATGATGACTATAGACGTGGCTGGATGATGACTATAGACATGGCTGGATGTTGACTATAGACGTGGCTGGATGATGACTATAGACGTGGCTGGATGATGACTATAGACATGGCTGGATGTTGACTATAGACGTGGCTGGATGATGACTATAGATGTGGCTGGATGATGACTACAGACATAGCTGGATGATGACTATAAATGTGGCTGGATGATGACTATAGACGTGGCTGGATGACAAGTATAAACGTGGCTGAATGATTACTATAGACGTGGCTGGATGATGACTATAGATGTGGCTGGATGATGACTACAGACATGGCTGGATGATGACTATAGCCGTGGCAGGATGATGACTATAGACGTGGCTGGATGATGACTATAAACATGGCTGGATGATGACTATAAACGTGGCTGGATGATGACTTTAGACGTGGCTGGATGATGACTATGGATGTGGCTGGATGATGACTATAGACGTGGCTGGATGATGACTATGGATGTGGCTGGATGATGACTATAGACGTGGCTGGATGATGACTATGGATGTGGCTGGATGATGACTATAGACTTGGCTGGATGATGACTATGGATGTGGCTGGATGATGACTATAGACATGGCTGGATGATGACTATAGACATGGCTGGATGATGACTATAGATGTGGCTGGATGATGACTATAGACATGGCTGGATGATGACTATAGACATGGCTGGATGATGACTATAGACGTGGCTGGATGATGACTATGGACGTGGCTGGATGATGACTATGGACGTGGCTGGATGATGACTATAGACATGGCTGGATGATGACTATAGACATGGCTGGATGATGACTATAGACGTGGCTGGATGATGACTATAGACGTGGCTGGATGATGACTATAGACATGGCTGGATGTTGACTATAGACGTGGCTGGATGATGACTATAGATGTGGCTGGATGATGACTACAGACATAGCTGGATGATGACTATAAATGTGGCTGGATGATGACTATAGACGTGGCTGGATGACAAGTATAAACGTGGCTGAATGATTACTATAGACGTGGCTGGATGATGACTATAGATGTGGCTGGATGATGACTACAGACACGGCTGGATGATGACTATAGCCGTGGCAGGATGATGACTATAGACGTGGCTGGATGATGACTATAAACATGGCTGGATGATGACTATAAACGTGGCTGGATGATGACTTTAGACGTGGCTGGATGATGACTATGGATGTGGCTGGATGATGACTATAGACGTGGCTGGATGATGACTATGGATGTGGCTGGATGATGACTATAGACGTGGCTGGATGATGACTATGGATGTGGCTGGA
The DNA here is from genome assembly GCF_050947455.1 of Rhinoderma darwinii. Classification (NCBI taxonomy): domain Eukaryota; kingdom Metazoa; phylum Chordata; class Amphibia; order Anura; family Rhinodermatidae; genus Rhinoderma; species Rhinoderma darwinii. The sequence continues at coordinate 1,541,024 of NC_134690.1, read as the reverse complement.
TGATGACTATAGACTTGGCTGGATGATGACTATGGATGTGGCTGGATGATGACTATAGACATGGCTGGATGATGACTATAGACATGGCTGGATGATGACTATAGATGTGGCTGATGACTATAGACATGGCTGGATGATGACTATAGACATGGCTGGATGATGACTATAGACGTGGCTGGATGATGACTATGGACGTGGCTGGATGATGACTATGGACGTGGCTGGATGATGACTATAGACATGGCTGGATGATGACTATAGACATGGCTGGATGATGACTATAGATGTGGCTGGATGATGACTATAGACGTGGCTGGATGATGACTATAGACATGGATAGATGATTACTATAGACAGGGCTGGATGATGACTATAGATGTGGCTGAATGATGACAATGGATGTGGCTGGATGATGACTATAGACATGGCTGGATGTTGACTATAGACATGGCTGGATGATGACTATAGACTTGGCTGGATGATGACTATAGACATGACTAGATAGTGACTATAGATATAGCTGGATGATGACTGTATACATGGCTGGATGATGACTATAGACGTGGCTAGATAGTGACTATAGATGTAGCTGGTTGATGTTTATAGACTTGAATGCATAATGACTATAGATGTAGCTGGATGATGGCTGAGGACGTGCCTGGTGACTATAGATGTGGCTGGATAATGACTATAGTAATGACTGGATGATGACCAGGGGCGTCGCTAGTACTGGGCCTTCGGGGCCCAAGCCCCAGGTCTTCGTCCCGGTGCCCTGGATCCCCGGCGACAAACACATTCGGGTCGCAATTGCGACCAGGCCGCGGCTGCCCGCACCGCCTCTGTAAAAGTTACTATAATAACTGGGGCCTATGTAATAACTATAGTAACGACACATACTTACCCATCTTCCTTCCTGAGCACAGAGGAAATCCTGACGTCTTCTTGCCACGGATAACGTCACGCCGCTAGATGGTGTTGGGACATCCGCTGCAACTGGAGCCGAATAAGAGGTAAGTGTAACATTGCGGTCTGCTGGGGTCCTGTATCTAAGCCTACCTTATTGTAAGCTTAGATACATGGGCTAATAGACCGTGTCACACATGGACCCAGTATCTAAGCCTACCACAAGGTATTCTTAGATACATGGCCCATGTCTGATCCTATCGGATGGGCCCTGTATCTAAGCTTACCATATAGAAGGCTTAGATACATGTTCTAATAGACAGTATCACACATGGGGCCTGTATCTAAGCCTACCACATGTGTTACCAATGTTGTTTTTTTTGTGTGTGTATTTTTTCACAGGTTCGGTCGTTGGACTACGTCGGATTCCAGGACTACTTCGATGGCGGCTTTTTTATTTTCAATAAAATGGTTAATGAGGGTTGTGGGGGGTTTACTTCAATAAAATATTTTATCTGTGTCTTTGTATTTTCTTTTAAACTTTATTACTACCGCCTTATTGATAGCTGCTGGCTGATTGGCAGCGCCCATTACTAAGATGGGGCTCAGTGTTAGCCGGTGCAGAGGCCAACACTAACCCCCATTATTACCCCGATACCCACCACCGCCACAGGGGTGCCGGGAATAGCCAGGTACGATCCAGTACCCAACCATCTGTAGTGATGGTTGGGCACTGGGGGGCCGCAGGCTGGAATTACTGGGCTGGGAAGGCCAAAAACAGTGGGCCTTCCCACCCTGGTAATACTAGCCACACACACATACATACACACTTTTACCGGGGGGTGAACATATGTTAGGACAAGGATACTTACTGCTGGGGCCCTGTATCTAAGTCTATCATGTGTGATACTGACTGCTGGGGCACCGTATCTAAGTCTATCATGTGTGATACTGACTGCTGGGCACCGTATCTAAGTCTATCATGTGTGATACTGACTGCTGGGCACCGTATCTAAGTCTATCATGTGTGATACTGACTGCTGGGGCACCGTATCTAAGTCTATCATGTGTGATACTGACTGCTGGGGCACCGTATCTAAGTCTATCATGTGTGATACTGACTGCTGGGGCACCGTATCTAAGTCTATCATGTGTGATACTGACTGCTGGGCACCGTATCTAAGTCTATCATGTGTGATACTGTCTGAGGAAAAGAGGAACTTTTAAAGTGTCAGTGACAAAACTTGTGCAGAAGAAGTGTGAATCCATTGCGTACATCTGTCTGTGTGTAAGATGAGAAACCTGAATGCTGTGTAGTGAACCTGCAATGAACTGTGCTGTTTGGATTTGTGTATTGTTATAGATCTGTTGGAAATTTAATTCATTATTTGGATGTTGTGTAGAAACTGTTAAGGATCAAAGGAAATGTTATCCTGTTGCCCGTTTCTTCTGAGAGAGCTGAGTGTCGGGGAGGCCCAACTCGGCGAGAGTCACAGACTACTGACTCAGTGGTGCTAAATGTGTCCGTAGGTGACACAATCTGTCCATAGGTGAAACAATCTATCCGTAGGTGACAGAAACATACTCCAAACTGCCCATAGGTGGCAGAATCTGTCCGTAGGTGACAGAAAGGTGGGTTGGATATTCGTAGGTAATACCCTGTAGTACTTTTAGTACCAAAAGGACTTCTGCGGTTAAGTCCTGATAATAAGGAACTCGGAGAGCAGAGCAACAGGGGAAGCCCCGTAGTGTGATATACAGCCAAAGAAATTGTGACAAACAGGGGAAGAAAGATGCTATAACAACTAAAAGAGATCCTGTAATAATCAGGTTCTTTGTCAGGATTGTGGTAGTTGAATGAATATATATGAAAGTGCATGTGACACGTGTGATAAGTGTGTATGTATCATTACCCAGTGCAATAGGGAAAACGTTGAGTAATAATTTATACATTTCTAGCACAAACTGCCAGCTTGTAATATTATGTGTAAGGGTCCCTAAAAACCGTCAGCTGTATGCATTGTCAGACTGACATAAGGTAGGAATCAGTACAGACTGATTTATAGCACGCATTTGATAATCTGGCATATAGAGTGTCGTAGTAGTATAACTACCTACACAAATTACAGTGAAGAACATTGGTATTGGCGCCCATCCAAATCATCACCAACATACGTAGCAAACCCCTAGACTGGAGTGAATGGCTGAGTGGGGAGGATGAGATATGAGATCAAATGAGTTGATTGTTAAAAAAAAGGTTGTGTGGATGTGAATAAATGGCTGTATGTGTATAGACAAAGACAGAAAATGAATCCGGAGTGCTGCGTATAAGGAATTGATGATGATGATGAATGTAGATTGTGACGTGGAGGTGGGCTGTTTGATGTAACATGTGCAGTGAGAAGTCTGAAGTGCAGACTGATATAAGCTTATACATAGAGCATGGACTGAGGAGACCAGTGATCACAATATTGCACTTATTTTAGCTCTATAGTGCATGCTCTCATTCTTAATAGCAGTAATGTGTAACATTTTTAGTGTCTTGTGTATGGGGTTAAATTGGAGTCATCCCAGAGAAGCATTGGTCTGAAGAAAAGGGTGGTTATGTGTGTGTGAGACAGGAGGAGGTTGCAGGGATTAGCAATGTTTCTTATCTCTGCGCATGCGCTGTTGTCCGTAAGTACAGCAGCTGAATTTGCACAAAAGATAAAAGTTACGCTGCATATTTATGTTTATAATGTGATAAGATTTAATGTTGGAATGTTTTGATGTTGATTCAAATGAATTCAAATACAGATATTGTGAGACACGGGGGCTTGAAGATGTATGTGCCCCCTCTGTTCCCTATTCTTACATATAGTTTATTGGTTTGCAGTAATTAATATTAGCAGATATATTATTTTCTGTTTTATTGGATAAAGAATTATAGTTGTCCTTTTTGTTTTCACATATGCAGGGAAGTGCTATATTACTGCCTAAATGTAATTTTTAAAAATGTGTGATGTTTTAAACATAAATAGTTGCAAGTTATTTAAAAGAGAACATGTAGTTTTGTCAGGAGTAATTTTTGTTCCAGGCTATTGTGTATTACAGGGGGCGAACTAGTGCCCCCCAGATAGAGTGCCTGACCTTATTATGTTGAGATATGTCGTTTTGAACCCTGCAACATCACTTCCGCAGAGTCCAAATAGGAGGGAGTAGTGAGGGGACTGATCAGGTGGTTTTGTTTTGTTTTTTTTGTTTTGAATTCATGAATTTGGTTCTAGGAGGTTTACAAAATGTGTGTGAGACTCCAATGAGTAGTCCAGATTAAATGTGTAAGAGAGTAAACCAGATTAGTAAATATGGCACTGGGTATGCTGGGCTGTAGTCTCCACCCAATATGAGGTATTGTGTAAGAGACCATCCCTCTCCATCAAATCTGCACAGGAGGCCGAGGTGACGTCACCCACATATGAGTCTTTACAGACTGAGATGGGAAGGAGGTAAAAATTACCTGAACATTGTTAGTTTTATGCCAGATTTTAGTACAAATTATTTTTGTTTTTGTATTAATCAGGTATTTACAGGACCTGATGGAGTAGGATTTATAAGTGTTCTGGATCATCAGATGAATGTGGGTAAATAAAACTCCACCATTTTAAAATGTTCTATCTATATGTGACATGGGTTTCCAATGTAAATTTGTAATGTAGAGATACTTCATCATATACAGTATGTACAAGACAGGATACGAGGCAATAGGTAAATTATCCAGAAACCACTCTCACCTTCTTGTTCATCTCAAGGAGCGGAGCTGGAGGTGCTCGCTGAGGCTGTAACCTGGCAGAAGGTAAGACGGCCGACATTTACACTGACTCTAGGTACGCTTCTGGCATCACCCACAATTATGGGCCCATTGGTAGTAGGACCTTTGTTGGATCATCGGGTAAGCCAATTGGGAGTGTAAGAGATTAAAGACCTGACAATTAGAGTATGTGCAGTCAGGTGTCAGTAAATTGGCTTGTCCCTGGATACAATAATGCCAACACTTGGTTTGTAGCAGCCGGCATGATGTGCGCACCGCATGACATAGGTAAAACAGCAAAGGTACCTGTGAAAAGTGCAGCCTGGCCAGATTACCCGTCCCAGCGACCGCAGAACATACAACTACCCGAGGTAGAAGTGTATGACAATGTGCTCGTGTGTGTAGACCTGTTCTCAGGGGTGCCTGAAGCCCGGACGGTATCTTCCCCACTGCAGACGTTGTGTGTAGTGACAGGGGAACAGCGTTATCCCAAGTATTGAACTGGTGTTTGTACAATAAGATGTAGGCAGTTCTCCAGATGTTATCCCAAAGTTAGTTTGTTTGATAATGATATTCAAAAAGTGTTGTGGGAATATTAAATACTGAGGTTAAGTTTTATGTAAAGTTCTAGATCAGCATTAACGTTGGATTATTGGAGGCATGCGTCAGTGTTATAACTTGTAAATTATAAAACTTCTTAGTGGAAGTAGATTCCCATTGTACAATATTATTTCGTTTTGCTGAGGATTGAACCAGCTGTTTGATAATAAAATTCTGTGCAGTCTATATATAAAAAGAAAAATGAGTTTGTATGTATCACTTTTAGTTACTACCCAATGTGAATGTTTAATGTAAAGATGTTATTTGTTAATGTTTATTCTTCAATTGAATTATCTGATTAAGATCAATTAATGATTATACGATGAAAAAGATTTTTCTCCACAAGACGTGACCAACTGGGAGCGGAAGGCGTGAAAACCAGATTCTAACAGAATGCGGACGGATAAAGGAAGGTAAACCGGTAGCACCCAAGGCACGCTTGATGGCATTGATGGTGTATGACCTCACATATGTCCCAAGACTGCAAGGATCGATGTGGTAAGATCTAATTGGTATGTCCCAGGCTTTACAGCTGATGCTGTTAAATTCTGTTAGAGCTGTTTGATTTGCCTACAGAACAGTCCTGGCAGACCGGTGCCAACCTTATCATACCCGCCTCCCACAAAGAGAACAGACCTTGAGAGGCCTTCCCAGGCAATACAAATCAGAGTAAGAAAAAAATAGGTTTGAGACACTTGTCAGATAAACATGTGGTACCTGTGTATATTTCTGTGGGTAGAAGCTGTTACAGGTAATCATCTCAAAACAAGGTACAAATCCTGCTGAAAAGTGTAACACTGACCGCAAATAAAATGCACCCAGTAACTACATATTTTCTAGGTGCCCTGTCCATTGGGACAGAGAGGTTTTTCTTATTTAGTTTGAGGGCCTGACATTGTTATTGTATGTACTTAAAACAACTTTTATATTATGTAGATGATGTTATCATCAGATTAACATTTATTTTAACAATTGGCAAGGGTTGGGGGTCCCCAGCAAGTGCCAGTAAACATGAACTAAAAGACTTAACCTGATGAACTCCATGACTGAGATGCGGCAGTCCAGAACAGATGGCAGTGTCAGCAATTGTAAGCAGCCGTGCAGACAAGCAACTTGCCTGAGGATAAGGATTTCGATGCGGAGGGTTTGTGGTAGTCATAATAAAACTCCACTAAATCGTTTACGACGATCGCACCCCAGGCTCACAGCATAAATTGCTGTGTACAGCCCGGTGACGTACACTAACAAGAGACGGTGACTGACAGATGAGAGGGACCAAACCAAGTCCTGATGATCAGCAATTGTCAAAGTAAAGCAAAGGCCAAAGACCTGAGTGAACCAGTCAGCAGCAACCAAGTGTTTTACAGCAGAAGATAAGTGACCAGGAGGGGGTAATAATAAATTCCCAGTGGACACCACCGTACAGTCTGACTCCACAACTGTTTGGGTTGCCCTAAGGGTGACAGTCAGTGAAGAACAGAAGACAGTAGAGGAAGAGGATGAAAATGTACAGGACTTGTAAATGTACTGGTGGGACCCTATACCCAAACCTGAGATTGGGGATGGCATTATATTATTAAGTTGTGGCCCTATTGATATATTGTTTGAAGTTTATAATCATAATATATATATTTTGTAATTCAATATGAGAATAATGGGGGTGTGTGGTGGATGGTCCATTTACTTATATTGTCTGTAGTCAATTACATTGTGAATTATCAAGCAGGAGGCCGAATTACACAGAGATATGATTCATATCCCACCTGCAAAGGCTTTCTCCCTGTTTCAGTATATATATATATATATATATATATATATATATATATATATATATATATATATATATATATATATATATATATATATATGTGTATATATGTGTGTATATAATTGTGTCTTGAAGAATATATTAACCCCTTCACGACCACCACACGTAGATTAACGGGTTGCAAAGCTGGTCGTTGTGCCTGCAGCCCGTTAATCCACGTGTGCTCCTAACAGAGCACACAGACGCTCCCCGCAGCCCGGCATCTCCCAGTACAGGCTGCTACTAGCAGCCTTAGTACTGGGGGAAAACATCGGGTCGGATCACAGCGGTGATCCGAACCGATTAACCCCTTAATTGCGGCAGTCAATAGTGACTGCCGCATTTAAGTTGTTATAGCAACATCGGCACCCCGCTACGCGATTGCGGGGGCCGATTGTTGCGGGGGGGGCGATTGGTATGGCAACCGGAAGCCTAACAAAGGCTTCCTATCTGCCATTACGTTAGCCGATTAGGCCCCGCCCGGAGGCGGAGCCTGATCGGCTTGCTGTCAGTGAACAACTGACAGTTCTAATACATTGCACTACATAGGTAGTGCAATGTATTAGAACATCAAACAAACAGTTGGACCTTCAAGTTCCCTAGTGGGACTAAAGAAAAGTGTAAAAAAAAGTGTAAAAAAAAGTGTCAAAAAAGTAAAAATAACAGTTTTAAAAATACAATAAAAGTTTCAAATAATAACACAAAACACAATCGCCCTTTTTCCTTTATCAAGTCATTTATTATTGAAAAAAATAATAAAACCATACATATTTGGTATCGCTGCGACCGTAACGACCTAAACGATAAAAATATAATGTTATTTATTCCGCACAGTGAACGCTGTAAAAAAAATTAATAAAAAATACTGACATAATTGCTATTTTTTGGTCACTTTGTCTTCCAAAAATTGAAATACAAAGTGATCAAAAAGTCGCATGTACCCAAAAATGGTACCTATAAAAACTATAACTCGTCTCGCTAAAAATAAGCCCTCATACAGCTCCGTCAACGAAAAAATTAAAACCGTTATGGCTCTCACAACTTGGCGACGGAAAAAATCCATTCTCTTTACAAAAGTTATTTTATTGTGCAAAAAGTTGTAAAACATAAAAAAGTTCTATAAATTATGTATCGTCGGAATCTGACTGACCCGCAGAATAAAGGTAACGTGTAATTTATAACGCAAGGTGAACGCTGTATAAAAAGAATTTAAAAAATAATGTCAGAATTGCTGTTTTTTGGTCACATTACCTCCCAAAAAAAAAAGGATAACATGTGATCAAAAAGTCACATGTACCCCAAAATGGTACCAATAAAAACTACAGCTCGTCCCGCAAAAAAAACAGCCCTCATACCGCTACGTCTATTAAAAAATAAAATTAGTTAAGGCTCCAATAAGCCAGGAAATAAAAATATGCAGTTGTGCCGGCCCGAGGGGAACGTTTCTTCTGTTTCAAGTGGCGAATTATCAAGGCCCCTAAAATTAGGGAACCAGGAATCCCCTTCCTGGCCCAAACATATCTGCTGGAAGCGAGGGTGCCCGTATTATACCAGGAAAACACTTCTCAGCAAAATTCCTCAAACTGCAAAGGTGCGGAGTGCGGACCAAAAGGGGGATAAGAAAGGACACAGTTTATCAGTGCGACACCGGCCTGTGCGGAAAGGATTGTGTCACAGCGTAAGACACATCTATGGATTATTTTATTGTTTTTGTTTACCCCACTATACCACCTGACTATGCCCCTTATGTACTCCGCCCGGCTTACATGTACCCCCACATTATAAACGGAAACACCAGTAAGACTCAATACAAAACTACTACAAGCAAAATCCACGTTCCAAAAGCCAAATGGCGCTACCTCCCTTCTGAACCCTACAGTGTGCCCAAACAGCAGTTTACTTCCACATATATGGCATCGCCATACCCAGGAGAACCCTTTTAACAATTTTTGGTGTGTGTGTCTCCAGTGGCACAAGCTGGGCGCCACATATTGGCATATCTATAGAAAAAATCCCATTTTCACTCTGCAACATCGAGTGCACACCAATTTCTGCCAATCACCTGTGGTGTTAATATGCTCACTACACCCTTAAGTGAATACCTTGAGGGGTGTAGTTTCCAAAATGGGGTCACTTCTGGGGGGGATCCACTGTTTTGGTCCCACAGGGACTTTGCAAATGCGACATAGCACCCAGAAACCAATCCAGCAAAATCTGTACTCCAAAAGCCAAATGGCGCTCCGTCCCTTCTGAGCCCTACTCTGTGCCCAAACAGCCGTTTATGACCACATATGTGGTATTGCCGTACACAGGAGAAGTTGCTTTACAAGTGTTGGGGTGCTTTTTTTCATTTATTTGTTGAGAAAATGAAACATTTTCAGCTAAAACTACGTCTTATTGAAGAAAAAGTATTTTTTTAATTTTCACTGCCCAATTCTAATAAAATCTATGAAACACCTGTGGGGTCAAAATGCTCACTACACCCCTAGATGAATTCCTCAAGGGGTGTAGTTTTGTGAATGGAATCACTTTTGGGGAGTTTCCACTGTACTGACACCTTAGGAGCTTTGCAAAAGTGACATGGTGTCAAGAAACCAATCCAGCAAAATCTGTGCTCCAAAAGCCAAATGGCGCTCCTTCTCTTCTGATCCTTGCCGTGTGCACAAACAGCAGTTTATGACCACAAATGGGGTATGTCCGTACTCCAGAGAAGTTGCTTTACAAATGTTGTTTTTTTTTTTATTCCTTTATTTGTTGAGAAAATGAAAAATTTTGAGCTAAAGCTACGTCTTATTGGAAAAAAAGGATTTTTTTTTTCTTCACTGCCCAATTCTAATAAAATCTATGAAACCCCTATGGGTTCAAAATGCTCACTACACCCCTAGATGGATTCTTCAAGGGGTGTAGTTTCCTAAATGGAGTCACTTTTTTTGTGTTTTCACTGTTTTGATCCCTAAGGGGCTTTGCAAATGCGACGTGGTCTCCGCAAACCATTCCTGCTAAATTTGAGCTGCAAAAGCCAAATGGCGCTCTTTCCCTTCTAAGCCCTGCCGTGTGTCCAAACAACCGTTTATTACCACATGCAGGGTATTGTTTTACTCGGGAGAAATTTATTTACAAATGTAGTGGTGTATTTTCTCCTTTTAGTCCTTGTGGAAATTAGAAAAAATTAGCTAAACCTACATTTTCTTTGAAAGAATGTAGATTTTCATTTTCAGGGCCTACTTCCAATAATTTCTCCAAAAAACCTGTGGGGTCAAAATGCTCACTATACCCCTAGATAATTTCCTCAAGGGGTATAGTTTCCGAAATGGGGTCACTTTTGGGGGATTTCCACTGTTTTGGTGCAGCAAGAGCCTTTCAGACCCGACATGGTGCCTAAAATATTTTCTAATAAAAAAGGAGGCCCCAAAATCCTCTAGGTGCTCCTTTGTTTCTGAGGCTGGTGCTGCAGTCAATAAGTGCACTAGGGCCACATGTGGGGTATTTATAAAAACTGCAGAATCTGGGCAATAGATATTGAGTTGCGTTTCTCTGGTAAAACTTTCTGTGTTACCAAAAAAATCGATGAAAAATTTATTTCTGCAAAAAAAAACTTTGCCTTAATTCCTGTGAAACATCTAAAGGGTTAATAAACTTTCTAAATGCTGTTTTGAATACTTTGAGGGGTGAAGTTTTTAAAATGGGGTGACTTATCGAGGGTTTCTAATATATAAGGCCCTAAAATCCACTTCACAACTGAACTGGTCCCTGTAAAAATAGCCTTTTGACATTTTCTTGAAAATGTGAGAAATTGCTGCTAAAGTTCTATGCCTTGTGATGTCATAGAAAATAAAAGGATGGTCAAAAAACAATGCCAATCTAAAGTAGACATATGGGTGATGTTAATTAGCAACAATTTTGTGTGGTATTACCATCTGTCTTACAAGCAGATACATATAAATTTAGAAAAATGCAAATTTTTGCAATTTTTCGCTAAATTTTGGTGTTTTTCACAATTAAATACTTAATGTATCGAGCAAATTTTGCCAGTAACATAAAGTCCAATGTGTCACGAGAAAATAGCAATTAGACCTACCGGTAATTGTATTTCCAGGAATCCATCATGACAGCACTACAGGAGGTTGCCCTCTTGACCTCTGTAGGGACAGGAAGACAGAGAGGTTAAAAGGCCCCTCCCACCACCCACTTGCCAGTGTTTTTCAATTACTACACCAGGATGGATGCCACCCTATTTTATTTCTAGGGATAATAACTGACATGTTAATTGCACAAATCAGAATTCAATAAGGGAGGGATGTAATGGTGCTGTCATGATGGATTCCTGGAAATACAATTACCGGTAGGTCTAATTGCTATTTTCCAGTACATCCCTCATGACAGCACTACAGGAGCAATACCAGATTATAATGCTCAGGGCGGGACTATGGATTGAAGGACTTTCCGTCCAAAACTTAAATCCGTATCGGACAGCACATCGAGTCTATAATGTTTGTAAAACGTATGATGGCTTGACCAAGTGGCAGCTCTGCAGATTTGGTCCATAGAGGCTTCTCTTCTTTCTGCCCAGGATGCCGAGACTGCCCTTGTTGAATGGGCTCTGATGCCTTGTGGGGCACATAGTCCTTGGGACTTGTAGGCTTCTTGTATGGTGGTTTTTACCCATCTCGCTAGAGAGCCTTTTGAGGTTTTCTTTCCTCTATTCTTTCCCCCGAATAGGACAAATAGATTTTTATCTCGTCTCCAGGAGGCGGTTCTATCCAGATACTGAAGAATTGTTCGCCTGACATCCAGGCAATGGAATTTTTCTTCTTGTTGGTCTTTTGGATCTGGATAAAAGGAAGGTAGAATTATTTCTTGTTCTCTATGGAAAGCGGTAGATACCTTTGAAATAAATGAGGGATCCAGCTTTAGGATGATCTTATCTTCTTGTACTTTTAGGTACGGTTCTATGATTGACAGAGATTGGATTTCTCCAATCCTTCTTGCTGAAGTAATAGCGACTAAGAATGCAGCTTTTAGAGTTAAAAAATGCATACTAATTTCGTCGAGCGGCTCAAAGGGGGGCTCGCAAAGAGTCGTTAACACCACATTCAAATCCCAGGTAGGAACTGATTTCTTTAGGGAAGGTTTCAGTTTAGAGACCGCTTGGGTGAATCTTCTGATCCACCGATGTTCAGCCAGAGGAGTGTTAAAAAAATTACCTAAGGCTGAAATCTGTACCTTTAAGGTACTAGGGCTAAGTCCTTTTTTGAATCCCAATTGTAAAAAATCTAGGATTTTTGCAATGTTGGGAGAAAAGGGATCTGGTCCTGGGATTCCATGCCAGGAACAGAATTTCTTCCAAATCTTTTGATAGATTTTTGAGGTAACTTCTTTATGACTTGATAAGATAGTTGAAATTACCTCGTCTGACAGACCGTGGTTCCTCAAGATCTGCCTTTCAGGATCCAGGCTGACAATTTCAGAGTCTCTATTCCCTGGAAGAATAAGGGACCCTGGGAGAGAAGATTCTCCTTGACTGGGAGCATGATAGGATCTTCCAACGCTAGATATTGTACGATTGGAAACCAACTTCTTTTCGGCCAATAGGGAAGAATAATGATGAGCTTTGTCAAATCTTCCTGGATTTTTCTTAACACCATTGGTATTAGAGGAAACAGAGGAAAGGCATAGGCCAGATCCATGTCCCAGGGTTGGGACAATGCATCTACTCCCAATGGGTTGTCTCTGAGATTTAGGGAGAAGAATGTCTCTACTTGAGTGTTTTTCCTCGTGGCAAACAGGTCTATTTGTGGATAACCCCAATTTCGGGTTAGGGACCGAAAGACTTCCTTGTTTAGGGACCATTCTCCTGGGTTTACTTTTTCCCAACTCAGGAAATCTGCTGATAGGTTCTCTGAGCCTTTTAGGTGGACTGCCGTGACTGATAGGATGTTTTCTTCTGCCCAACTGAAAATTTGTGCAGAGAGGCCCTGAAGAAGAGTGTGTCTTGTTCCCCCTTGATGGCGAAGAAAGGACACTGCTGTCGTGTTGTCCGATAAAATTCTTATATGCTTCCCTTTTATGGTGGGTGAAGCTCTTATAAGTGTCTCCCATACAGCTCTTAGTTCTTTGAAGTTTGAAGACATCATCTTCATTTGACCAGTCCATGTGCCCTGAAAGTGTTGGTCTTGGATTACTGACCCCCAGCCGTGTTTGCTGGCATCTGTGGTAATCACTACATCAGGAGAAGTTCTCCAGGGGACTCCCTTGTCTATGTTGTTTGTGCAGAGCCACCACAGGAGAGATGATTTCACAGTCTCGGAAATTTGAATTTTTAAATTCAGGGAGTTTTGTTTTCGATCCCACCGGGACAAGATCAGATTCTGTAAGGGTCTGGAGTGAAATTGGCTCCATGGAATAGATTGGATGCAAGACGTCATCATTCCCAACATCTGCATACATTCCCTTATGGAACAGGTGTCTTTCCCCCAAAATTTCCTTACTTCTGCCAGTAGGAGTATTTGTTTCTCTCTTGGGAGGAAGGAATGTTGAAGGGAGGAGTCCAGCAGTACTCCTAAGAAGACCTTCTGTTTCTGGGGAGGAAGACTCGACTTCTGAAAGTTGATTATCCATCCCAATTCTTGTAGTAGGGAAAGAACCTGTGACCGATGACTGACTAAGATAGCCGGAGTATCTGCTGTCAACAAGAAGTCGTCTAGATATGGGATAATTACTATACCTTGACTTCTTATGAATGCCATGATCTCTGCCATAATTTTTGTAAAAATTCTGGGGGCGGAGGAAAGGCCGAAGGGGAGGCAGACAAACTGGAAGTGGAGAATGGAAGGACCGTGCTGAATTGCGAATCTGAGGAATCTCTGGTACGCGGGGTGGATAGGAACGTGATAATACGCATCCTTTAAATCGATCGTACACATTGATGCCTCTTCCCTTATTAGAGGAATAGTCGATCTGATAGACTCCATCTTGAATTTCCGATAATTCACCCATTTGTTTAGGAACTTCAGGTTGATTATTGTCCTGTAGGAACCGTTTGGTTTTTTGACCAAGAAGATTTTCGAATAGTGGCCCTTGCATATCTCGTTGTGGGGAACTGGGGAAATGGCTCTCAATCTGAGTAGTTTCTGGACGTCCTGGATAAGGATCTGATGAAGATCTTTTGCTTGGTACTGGGTTATTAGGAATTTCTCTGGAGGAATGGAGGAAAATTCTATTTTGTATCCTTCTTCTATTATCTTTAGAACCCAGGGGTTCTGGGTTATTCTCGACCATTCGGGATAAAATTGTAGGAGTCTTCCCCCCACACTCTTGGCGTCATTGCTTTGAGGGCTGGAATGAATTATTTGGGTTAAGGAGATATCCTCGACCCCTTTTCCCTTTGGGGTAACTCCAGCGACCGGACTTCCCTTTCCCGCTGTAGTTCTGTGAAGTAGGATCCCTCTGTTGGCGAAATCTTCCAAATTGAGGGGTTTTTTTTGGTTTCTCTTCAGGAAACCCCTTTTTTCTATCTGTTGCACTCTCCAGTATGTTATCAAGGAGAGGACCGAACATCAGAGACCCTGTAAATGGGATAGAACACAACTTGTTTTTGGACTTAGTATCTCGTGACCACATTTTGAGCCATAATGCTCTTCTAGCAGAATTTGAGAGAGCCCCATTCCTGGCAGCAAATCTAATAGATTCCGCTGAAGCGTCTACTAAGAATCCGGTTGCCATTTTTAGTAACGGTAGAGATTCTAGTAGCTCTTGTCGTGATGTCTTCATCATCAGATGGGTCTCTAGCTGGTTTAGCCATATGAACATTGCTCTTGCTACTGATGTGGCCGCGATATTAGTTGAGATCAAGGCAGAGGAAGATTCCCACGCTCTTTTTAGTAGTCCGTGTGCCTTTCGGTCCATGGCGTCCCTCAACTGAGAGGAATCTTCAAAGGGGATTGTGGTTTTTTTAGCAACCCTGGCGACTGGGACATCTACTTTTGGGATTTCATCCCAAGGCTTAGTGTCCTCTGGATCAAAGAGAAGTCTGTTCTTAAAATCTCTTGAAATGAAGAGCCTTTTTTCTGAATCTTCCCATTCAGTTGTCACCATTCTTTTAAGATTTTCGTTTACCGGAAAAACCCTTGTTTTCTTTTCCGTTAGACCTCCAAACATCTCATCCTGGATGGTATGTGGTTGGTCCACTTTGGGAATATCCATAGTTTCCCGTATTGCTTGAATTAAGGTATCCGACATCTCGGAAGAGAAGACATTTTTTTTCTCTTGAGTGGAAGAAGTTGAAGGTAAGAGATCGTCTCTTTCTTCTAACTCATCTTCCGATAGGTAATAGCACTCCTGTTCAGAGTCCGACCCCTGAGAAGGAGGCCAATATTTTTGATCCACTTCAATCCGTGGTCTTTTTGCCCGGGAGTGTGAGGGAGTTTCTTGCGGAGGGGCGAGGGAGGCTACTGACTGACCCACTTCCTCACGAATCATAGTCCTAAGTTCGGACATGAACGTTGGTTGTTCCTCCTTTAGTATTTTGGCAATACAATCCTGACACAATTGTTTTTTATGGGACTCTGGCAATTTTTTTGCACAAGTCGCACATTTTTTAACCTTCTTTTTATCAGTTTGTCTCTGAGAGAAATCTTTTTCCTAGAGAAAACAGAAGGTAGGTAAAGTATGGCGTTCATACATAAGGGGTCATACCCTTCCCCAAGGGTGAGACTCACGTGACCCTGGGACATATCTGGAGTCCCATCAGGACGAGGAAGTTCCATATCGCGACAGGTAACAGGCAATGCAATATGCAATCCACAAAAAATAAATCCAAGTTAGAGTTATCAGCTCTAACTACATACCTGTGCGTGTCCCTTTAAATGCGGGCGTTTTGAATTTCCCGCCTTCCAAGATGGCCGCGGACCGGAAGTAGCCCGACGTCATATCCGGTCGGCTATTCGTCCAGCGTGTACCTGGAGTGCAGCCGCCATAGCCGGCGCTAAGGCTTGCTATGCGGTGTAGCGAGGATCCCTGCCGGTGCGTCCATGCCTATGGAGCTGCCGGTCCCCGCCTGGTCCGCGGTCCGGCCGAAGCCTGCTTGGGAAACCCCAGCCCCCACACACTACCAGAACCCTGCCTAGGATTCCTCCGGTAGGTGTCTTAGGGAGGGAGCTAAGGGACCCGTCGTATGAGGGGTGTTAGCCTGGGCTTTAGGGGGAAGAGAAGGGGGAGTGCACGGACCCCCTGATCTTGCCCCCTGCCCGAGTTTCTTTCCTGCACTAATACAGGAGCGACGTCTCTCTGCTCCTGACCCTGTGGGGACAGGAAGAACACTGGCAAGTGGGTGGTGGGATGGGGCCTTTTAACCTCTCTGTCTTCCTGTCCCTACAGAGGTCAAGAGGGCAACCTCCTGTAGTGCTGTCATGAGGGATGTACTGGAAAACAATCTCAGAATCGCTTGGATAGGTAAAAGCATTCCGAAGTTATTACCAATAAAGTGAAACATGTCAGATTTGAAAAAATTGGCTGCGTCCTGAAGGCCAAAACATGCTGTGTCCTCAAGGGGTTAATGCTGATTTTGTTCTTCAGCTAACTATATGTTTCTCTGAGTTATTATCTAATGTTTGATACGGAGAATTGTGTGTTTGACCTTGGGGAGTTGCAATACTATGAGTTGAGAATAAAATAGACACTGATGTGGCCTCATGGGACAGAAGAACTAAGAAGGATTCTATTACATTCTTGCAAATAGAAATAGACCAGGTGTTACCTGATAATGAAGAATTATAATAATGCATTTGAAATATTCTCATTGTATGCTATTGGCTGAATAGGAATTATTGTCACATTGCCTCTGATTGGTTAACCTCAAGCCTACACCCCTTTTGAATGATATTATTGTAATTGAGTTTGGCAATAAACCTCAGAGGAGTATTTGGAGCATACCAGCAGCGTCTGTGTTTTTCCTCCTCTCTCAATATATATCGGTATGGAATCTCCTGACTAGGATACTGGATAAAGTTCCTGGCGTGACAGTCTATTGGACACTCGTCTAAATTTCAGTCTAATATATTTTAAGCCATTAACTTCCACAACACCCCCAGAGCTGCACTCACACAGTATAATGCCCCCATAGCTGCCCTCGCACAGTATAATGCTCCCATAGCTACCCCCGCACAGTATAATGCCCCCATAGCTACCCCCGCACAGTATAATGCCCCCATAGCTTCCCCCGCACAGTATAATGCCCCCATAGCTTCCCCCGCACAGTATAATACCCCATAGCTGCCCTCCACACAGTATAATGCCCCCATAGCTGCCCTCACACAGTATAATGCCCCCATAGCTTCCCCCGCACAGTATAATGCCCCCATAGCTTCCCCCGCACAGTATAATGCCCCTATAGCTTCCCCCGCACAGTATAATGCCCCCATAGCTGCCCTCACACAGTATAATGCCCCCATAGCTGCCTTCACACAGTATAATGCCCCCATAGCTGCCCTCACACAGTATAATGCCCCCATAGCTGCCTTCACACAGTATAATGTCCCCATAGCTTCCCCCGCACAGTATAATGCCCCCATAGCTGCCCTCACACAGTATAATGCCCCCATAGCTGCCCTCACACAGTATAATGTCCCCATAGCTTCCCCCGCACAGTATAATGCCACCATAGCTGCCCTCACACAGTATAATGCCCCCATAGCTTCCCCCGCACAGTATAATGCCCCCATAGCTTCCCCCGCACAGTATAATGCCCCCATAGCTGCCCTCACACAGTATAATGCCCCCATAGCTGCCCTCACACAGTATAATGTCCCCATAGCTTCCCCCGCACAGTATAATGCCCCCATAGCTGCCCCCACACAGTATAATGTCCCCATAGCATCCCCCGCACAGTATAATGCCCCCATAGCATCCCCCGCACAGTATAATGTCCCCATAGCTTCCCCCGCACAGTATAATGCCCCCATAGCTTCCCCCGCACAGTATAATGCCCCCATAGCATCCCCCGCACAGTATAATGCCCCCATAGCTTCCCCCGCACAGTATAATGCCCCCATAGCTGCCCTCACACAGTATAATGCCCCCATAGCTTCCCCCGCACAGTATAATGCCCCCATAGCTTCCCCCGCACAGTATAATGCCCCCATAGCTGCCCTCACACAGTATAATGCCCCCATAGCTGCCCTCACACAGTATAATGTCCCCATAGCTTCCCCCGCACAGTATAATGCCCCCATAGCTTCCCCCACACAGTATAATGCCCCCATAGCTTCCCCCGCACAGTATAATGCCCCCATAGCTTTCCCCGCACAGTATAATGCCCCCATAGCTGCCCTCGCTCAGTATAATGCCCCCATAGCTGCCCCCACACAGTATAATGTCCCCATAGCTTCCCCCGCACAGTATAATGCCCCCATAGCTGCCCCCACACAGTATAATGTCCCCATAGCATCCCCCGCACAGTATAATGCCCCCATAGCATCCCCCGCACAGTATAATGCCCCCATAGCTTCCCCCGCACAGTATAATGCCCCCATAGCTGCCCACACACAGTATAATGTCCCCATAGCTTCCCCCGCACAGTATAATGCCCCCATAGCTTCCCCCGCACAGTATAATGCCCCCATAGCTGCCCTCACACAGTATAATGTCCCCATAGCTTTCCCCGCACAGTATAATGCCCCCATAGCTGCCCTCACACAGTATAATGCCCCCATAGCTTCCCATACACAGTATAATGCCCCCATAGCTTCCCCCGCACAGTATAATGCCCCCATAGCTTCCCCCGCACAGTATAATGCCCCCATAGCTTCCCCCGCACAGTATAATGCCCCCATAGCTGCCCTCGCACAGTATAATGCCCCCATAGCTACCCCCGCACAGTATAATGCCCCCATAGCTACCCCCGCACAGTATAATGCCCCCATAGCTTCCCCCGCACAGTATAATGCCACCATAGCTTCACTCACAAGTATAATGCCCCATAGCTGCCCTCACACAGTATAATGTCCCCATCAGGGGCGTAACTAGGAAAGACTGGGCCCCATAGCAAACTTTTGACTGGGGCCCCCCTCCCCTGGGTGTCACACAACCCCCCCCCCTTGTAGATAGTGCCTTTTTTACAGCCCCCCCTGTAGATAACGCCATACAGCCCCCCCTCTGTAGATAGCGCCATACATCCCCCTGTAGAGAACGCCATACAGCCCCCCTGTAGAGAACGCCATACAGCCCCCTGTAGAGAACGCCATACAGCCCCCCTGCAGAGAACGCCATACAGCCCCCCTCTGTAGAGAACGCCATACAGCCCCCCCTGCAGGGAACGCCATACAGCCCCCCCCTGTAGAGAACGCCATACAGCCTCCCCCTGTAGGGAACGCCATACAGCTCCCCCCCCTGTAGGGTACGCCATACAGCCACCCCCCCTGTAGGGAACGCCATACAGCGTTCCCCCCCGTGTAGGGAACGCCATACAGCGTTCCCCCCCGTGTAGGGATCACCATACAGCGTCCCCCCTCCCAAAAAAATGCGACCTACAGTGTGTCCTACAAAATACATGTATCCCCTCTCCACAGGATAGGAGATACATGAGTGATCGCAGGCAGCGATAGGGAGAACGGGGGACTGAAAGTCCCCTGAACTTCTCCATGACAAACCTCTGACTTCCGGCATCTGCGCAGCTCAATAAAAATGAAAGGAGCGCTGGTCACGCATGCGCACAAGCACGACCGGCGCTCCATTCATTTCTACGGAGCTGCCGACACAGACCCCGGAAGTCCGAGGTTTGTGATGGAGAACTTCAGGGGACTTTCAGTCCCCCGTTCTCCCTATCGCTGCCAGCGATCACACATGTATCCCTGTCCTGTGTATATCCTGTGGAGAGGGGATACATGTCCTGTGGGAGAGGGGATAGATGTCCTGTGGAGAGGGGATAGATGTCCTGTGGAGAGGGGGATACATGTCCTGTGGAGAGGGGGATACATGTCCTGTGGAGAGGGGGATACATGTCCTGTGGAGAGGGGGATACATGTCCTGTGGAGAGGGGGATACATGTCCTGTGGAGAGGGGGATACATGTCCTGTGGAGAGGGGGATACATGTCCTGTGGAGAGGGGGATACATGTCCTGTGGAGAGGGGGATACATGTCCTGTGGAGAGGGGGATACATGTCCTGTGGAGAGGGGGATACATGTCCTGTGGAGAGGGGATACATGTCTTGTGGAGAGGGGATACATGTCCTGTGGAGAGGGGATACATGTCCTGTGTAGAGGGGATACATGTCCTGTGGAGAGGGGATACATGTCCTGTGGAGAGGGGGATACATGTCCTGTGGAGATCCTGTGGAGAGGGGATACATGTCCTGTGGACAGTGGCGGATTATCATATGGGCGTTTCGGGCGGCCGCCCGGGGCCCGAGGCTCCCAGGGGGCCCATGGCAGCCCGAACCGCACATCATCTCCTAAATCTATTCAGCGCGCTAGCGCTGCTAACTGCCGAAGATGAGGAGGAGCAGGGAATTGGCCGGGAAAGGGGTAGGACACGCCTCCCTGACAAATGCGGGCCACCGCCATTGAGTAACAGAACAGCGACGGACGGCTGTTCTGTTACTCCAAAGTAGCAAGAGAAGAGCCGGGCGGGCGGACACCGGCGCTGAGGTCAGTACAGGCTTATCCTCCTGCCCAAGTGGTTCCCGACCGCTGGCTGTATTTTTACGGCCAGCGGTCAGGGACGGGTCCTTAAAACCCGAGCCATAAACTTTCTACGGCTCGGGTTTTAACTTGCTGCCCGCGCGATCGGGCAGCTGAATGTCGGGTCTCCGGCTGTCAGTGACTGCCGGGGACCCTGAGGAGAAGATAGGAGCAGCTTTCGCTGCTTCTGTCTTCTCTGATCTCTTTTACACAGCGCTCAATGAACGCTGTGTAAAGGAATAGAGACAGCAGCAGCGGCGCTGTCTCTATTCCTCCCGGTGATCATGTGACTGGTCACATAATCGCCGGGTGCCGTTAGTGGCAGACTGTTGCTGGGTCTTACTAGACCCAGCACAGCCCTATTAGTGACAATCGTCACTATGAGAGGGCTGATTTCCCCTGTAACTGGGGCTGTTGTGCAGCTCCAGTTACAGTGGAAAAACATGGTGTAAAAGAAAGAAAAAAAATATATAAAGTTCCCCAAAGGTCTTCTTTGACCTTTGAGGAACAGACCATAGTAATAAAAAATAGTAAAGTGCAAAAAAAATAAAATAAATTAATACACATAAAATACCCACCCCAAAAAAAAACGTTGCCCACCCCGCCAATCATTGTTGTAACGCTAGCGCTGACCCAATTACCCTAATATAGACATGTAATATATTAAAATTTACGGTAGACAATGACGATTACAAATAAAAGGTCTATTTTAGGGTAAAACGATATTACCAAAAAAAAAAAATAGCTGAAATGTAAAAAAGCTTATTTTTTTACTATTATTTTCAAACTTTATGAATAAAAATTCTAAAATAGCAAAAAAGGTGTGTATAAAAATGATAAAAAGAGAAACCTGCATTGTCTACGGAAAAAACGTCGCAAAAATCACGTCGGTTTTTTTTTTTTTTAATAAAAATGTGTGTTTGGGGTAACTTTGTAATTACGTTTTATTAAAAAATATTTTCACATTTTGAGATACAGCTGCTTTGTATCCTGTATCCGTCAGGTCAGCAGGACTGACGGGATCAGTGAAACGGGCCCTGCGCTAAATTATAATCTTAGATGTGATAGACTTGAGGTGAATCCTGCGTGTCACTGATCCCGTCAGTCCTGCTGACCTGACGGATACAGGATACAAAGCAGCTGTATCTCAAAAAGTAAAAATATTTTTTAATAAAATCAATCAAAAACACACACACACACACACACACACACACACACACACACACACAATAACGTTTTTAAATGTGTACATAACCTTGTGGCACTATATACAAGGGGGAGCGCTGTATGCCACTATATACAAGGGGGAGCGCTGTGAGGCACTATATACAAGGGGGAGCGCTGTGAGGCACTATATACAAGAGTGAGCGCTGTGAGGCACTATATACAAGGGGGAGCGCTGTGAGGCACTATATACAAGGGGGAGCGCTGTGAGGTACTATATACAAGGGGGAGCGCTGTGTGGCACTATATACAAGGGGGATCGCTGTGTGGCACTATATACAAGGGGGGCTGTGTAGTGCTATCCACAGTGGTATGTATGTGGCGCTCTTTATAGGGGGGGCTTTTTGGTGCTATTTACAAGAGGGGGAGGGCTGTGTGGCGCTCTCTACAGGGGGCTGTATGGCACTATCTATATGGGGCTGTGTGTAACGCTCTCTACGAGGGGGATGTGTGATATATAGAGGGGGCTGTGTATGGCGATATCTATGTGGGTGTGTAATATCTACAGGGGCTGTGTGTGGCACTATGTACAGAGGGCTGTGTGTATGTGGTGTTTTACAGTGTGTGGTATTATTATATTCAGGCGCGCAGTGTTTGGTGCTATTATATTTAGGGGTACAGTATGTGGCACCATGATAACTTTATTTTAGTTTATAGGTGTGGAAATGTTGGAAAAGTGAGGAGACGTCTGAGTGGCAAATTCTGCAGAAATGAGTCATGGCCGGGAGAAGTCGTCATGAGCGCTGGACCGGATGGAGAAGAAAAGAGCAAAAAAACTACTAGAATCGGAGACGTCGTCACCTGTGAGTCACTAGATTTATAGAGAATCTGTCACCTCTCCTGACATGTTTATTATAGGAATCCTTGTATTTCACAAAAAGTCTTTCTGCAGTCCAGGACTGATAGACAATTCCCCTTGTCAGGAGGTTGTGTCCCTGCACAGTGTGATACTCTCAGTATGTAGGGACACCGCGCTGTGACAAGGGAAATCGTAACACTGTTAATGCTTGCCCAAAAAGGTAGTGTTAAAAATAATTACGGCGCGCCAGGGCGGCGGTGAGGAAGGGGGGCCCAAGTTTGGGTAACAGCCCAGGGCCCATGGTCTACTTAATCCGCCACTGCCTGTGGAGAGGGGATACATGTCCTGTGGAGAGGGGGGGGGGATACATGTCCTGTGGAGATCCTGTGGAGAGGGGATACATGTCCTGTGGAGATCCTGTGGAGAGGGGGTACATGTCCTGTGGAGAGGGGGGGGGGGGGATACATGTCTTTTGCTCTATTTTGAGCCTTCAGGACCAGACACCGTTTAGCCATTTTTAGCACGTGTTAGTTAAATGGCTATAACTTTTTTTTTATTTGTTGGGCTAACGACGTGATTTTTGCAACGTTTTTTCCGTAGACAATGCAGGTTTCATTTTTTATCGTTTTTATGCACACCTTTTTTGCTATTTTAGAATTTTTATTCATAAAGTTTTAAAATAATAGTAAAAAAAATAAGCTTTTTTACATTTCAGCTATTTTTTTTTGGGTAATAACATAGTTTTACCCTAAAATAGACCTTTTATTTGTGATCGCCATCGTCTACCGTAAATTTTTATATATTACATGTCTATATTAGGGTAATTGGATCAGCGCTAGCGTTACAACAATGATTGGCGGGGGGAACGTTTTTTTTTGGGGTTGGTATTTTATGTGTATTTATTATTTAATTTTTTTTTGCACTTTACGTTATTATTTTTTTATTACTATGGTCTGTCCCTCAGAGGTCAAAGAAGACCTTTGGGGAACTTTATATATTTTCTTTCTTTTACACCATGTTTTTCCACTGTAACTGGAGCTGCACAGCAGGGAGATCAGCCCTCTCATAGTGACGATTGTCACTAATAGGGCTGTGCTGGGTCTAGTAAGACCCAGCAGAAGTCTGTCACTAACGGCACCCGGCGATCATGTGACCCGTCACATGATCACCAGGAGCAATAGAGACAGCACCGCTGCTGCTGTCTCTATTCCTGTACACAGCGTTCATTGAGCGCTGTGTAAAAAGACATCGGAGAAGACAGAAGCAGCGAAAGCTTCTATCCTCTCCTCAGGGTCCCCGGCAGTCACTGACAGCCGGAGACCCGACATTCAGCTGCCCGATCGCGCGGGCAGCAAGTTAAAACCCGAGCCGTAGAAAGTCAAAGGCTCGGGTTTTAAGGACCCTGACCGCAGGCCGTAAAAACACAGCCAGCGGTCGGGAACCAGTTAATGGCAGAGCGGGGAGATACCTCCCTGCTCTGCCGTAGTGTTCAGTGGCGTCCCGCTGTAGCAGCCATAGCGGCTGCTAGCGGAGCCTCCGGCCATGGTGGGGGCCCGTGCCGGCGGGCGACACGGGCCCCCTCATGCCGCGGGCCCCGTAGCAGCCGCTACTGCTGCTACGGCGGTAGTTACGCCACTGGTCCCCATAGCTTCACCCGCACAGTATAATGCCCCCATAGCTTCCCCCACACAGTATAATGCCCGCATAGCTTCCCCAGCACAGTATAATGCCCCCATAGCTGCCCTTGCACAGTATAATGCCCCCATAGCTACCCCCGCACAATATAATGCCCCCATAGCTACCCCCACACAGTATAATGCCCCTATAACTGCCCTCCAAACAGTATAATGCCCCTATAACTGCCCTCACACAATATAATACCCCCATAGCTACCCCCGCAGTATAATGCCCCCATAGCTGCCCTCACACAGTATAATGCCCCCAAAGCTGCCCTCCACACAGTATAATGCCCCTATAACTGCCCTCCACACAGTATAATGCTCCTATAACTGCCCTCACAGTATAATGCCCCTATAACTGCCCTCCACACAGTATAATGCCCCTATAACTTCCCTCCACACTGTATAATGCCCCCATAACTGCCTCCACACAGTATAATGCCCCTATAACTGCCCTCCACACAGTATAATGCCCCCATAGCTGCCCTCACACAGTATAATGCCCCTATAACTGCCCTCACAGTATAATGCTCCTATAACTGCCTCCACACAGTATAATGCCCCCATCACTTCCCTCAACACAGTATAATGCCCCTATAACTACCCTCCACACAGTATAATGCCCCTATAACTGCCTCCACACAGTATAATGCTCCTATAACTGCCTCCACACAGTATAACACCCCCTATAACTGCCCTCCACACAGTATAATGCCCCTATAACTGCCCTCACACAGTATAATACCCCTATAACTGCCTCCACACAGTATAATGCTCCTATAACTGCACTCCACACAGTATAATGCTCCTATAACTGCCCTCCACACAGTATAATGCCCCCATAACTGCCCTCCACACAGTATAATGCCCCTATAACTGCCCTCCACACAGTATAATGCCCCCATAGCTGCCTCCACACAGTATAATGCCCCTATAACTGCCCTCACACAGTATAATGCCCCTATAACTGCCCTCCACACAGTATAATGCCCCCATAACTGCCCTCCACACAGTATAATGCCCCTATAACTGCACTCCACACAGTATAATGCCCCTATAACTGCACTCCACACAGTATAATGTCCCCATAACTGCCCTCTACACAGTATAATGCCCCTATAACTGCCCTCCACACAGTATAATGCCCCTATAACTGCCTCCACACAGTATAATTCCCCCATAGCTGCCCCCACACAGTATAATGCCCCCATAACTGCCCCCACACAGTATAATACCCCTATAACTGCCCTCCACACAGTATAATGCCCCTATAACTGCCCTCACACAGCATAATGCCCCTATAACTGCCCTCCACACAGTATAATGCCCCTATAACTGCCCTCCACACAGTATAATGCCCCTATAACTGCCTCCACACAGTATAATGCCCCCATAGCTGCCTCCACACAGTATAATGCCCCTATAACTGCCCTCACACAGTATAATGCCCCTATAACTGCCCTCCACACAGTATAATGCCCCCATAACTGCCCTCCACACAGTATAATGCCCCTATAACTGCACTCCACAGTATAATGTCCCCATAACTGCCCTCCACACAGTATAATGCCCCTATAACTGCCCTCCACACAGTATAATACCCCTATAACTGCCCTCCACACAGTATAATGCCCCTATAACTGCCCTCCACACAGTATAATGCCTCCATAACTGCCATCCACACAGTATAATGCCCCCATAGCTGCCCCCACACAGTATAATGCTCCTATAACTGCCCTCCACACAGTATAATGCCCCTATAACTGCCCTCCACACAGAATAATGCCCCTATAACTGCCATCCACACAGTATAATGCCCCTATAACTGCCTCCACACAGTATAATGCCCCCATAGCTGCCCTCCACACAGTATAATGCCACTATAACTGCCCTCCACACAGTATAATGCCCCTATAACTGCCTCCACAAAGTATAATGCCCCCATAGCTGCCCCCACACAGTATAATGCTCCTATAACTGCCCTCCACACAGTATAATGCCCCTATAACTGCCTCCACACAGTATAATGCCCCCATAGCTGCCCCCACACAGTATAATGCTCCTATAACTGCCCTCCACACAGTATAATGCCCCCATAACTGCCCTCCACACAGTATAATGCCCCTATAACTGCCTCCACACAGTATAATGCCCCCATAACTGCCCTCCACACAGTATAATGCCCCTATAACTGCCTCCACACAGTATAATGCCCCCATAGCTGCCTCCACACAGTATAATGCCCCTATAACTGCCCTCACACAGTATAATGCCCCTATAACTGCCCTCCACACAGTATAATGCCCCCATAACTGCCCTCCACACAGTATAATGCCCCTATAACTGCCCTCCACACAGTATAATGTCCCCATAACTGCCCTCCACACAGTATAATGCCCCTATAACTGCCCTCCACACAGTATAATACCCCTATAACTGCCCTCCACACAGTATAATGCCTCCATAACTGCCCTCCACACAGTATAATGCCCCCATAGCTGCCCCCACACAGTATAATGCTCCTATAACTGCCCTCCACACAGTATAATGCCCCTATAACTGCCCCCCACACAGTATAATGCCCCTATAACTGCCATCCACACAGTATAATGCCCCTATAACTGCCTCCACACAGTATAATGCCCCCATAGCTGCCCCCACACAGTATAATGCTCCTATAACTGCCCTCCACACAGTATAATGCCCCTATAACTGCCTCCACACATTATAATGCCCCCATAGCTGCCCCCACACAGTATAATGCTCCTATAACTGCCCTCCACACAGTATAATGCCCCCATAGCTGCCCCCACACAGTATAATGCTCCTATAACTGCCCTCCACACAGTATAATGCCCCTATAACTGCCTCCACACAGTATAATGCCCCCATAGCTGCCCCCACACAGTATAATGCTCCTATAACTGCCCTCCACACAGTATAATGCCCCCATAACTGCCCTCCACACAGTATAATGCCCCCATAGCTGCCCTCACACAGTATAATGCCCCTATAACTGCCCTCCACACAGTATAATGCCCCCATAACTGCCCTCCACACAGTATAATGCCCCTATAACTGCACTCCACACAGTATAATGCCCCTATAACTGCACTCCACACAGTATAATGTCCCCATAACTGCCCTCTACACAGTATAATGCCCCTATAACTGCCCTCCACACAGTATAATGCCCCCATAACTGCCCTCCACACAGTATAATGCCCCTATAACTGCCTCCACACAGCATAATGCCCCTATAACTGCCCTCCACACAGTATAATACCCCTATAACTGCCCTCCACACAGTATAATGCCCCTATAACTGCCCTCCACACAGTATAATGCCCCTATAACTGCCTCCACACAGTATAATGCCCCCATAGCTGCCTCCACACAGTATAATGCCCCTATAACTGCCCTCACACAGTATAATGCCCCTATAACTGCCCTCCACACAGTATAATGCCCCCATAACAGCCCTCCACACAGTATAATGCCCCTATAACTGCACTCCACACAGTATAATGTCCCCATAACTGCCCTCCACACAGTATAATGCCCCTATAACTGCCCTCCACACAGTATAATGCCTCCATAACTGCCCTCCACACAGTATAATGCCCCCATAACAGCCCTCCACACAGTATAATGCCCCTATAACTGCACTCCACACAGTATAATGTCCCCATAACTGCCCTCCACACAGTATAATGCCCCTATAACTGCCCTCCACACAGTATAATGCCTCCATAACTGCCCTCCACACAGTATAATGCCCCTATAACTGCCCTCCACACAGTATAATGCCCCCATAACTGCCCTCCACACAGTATAATGCCCCCATAACTGCCCCCACACAGTATAATGCCCCCATAACTGCCCTCCACACAGTATAATACCCCTATAACTGCCCTCCACACAGTATAATGCCTCCATAACTGCCCTCCACACAGTATAATGCCCCCATAGCTTCCCCCACACAGTATAATGCCCCCATAGCTGCCCCCACACAGTATAATGCCCCTATAACTGCCCTCCACACAGTATAATGCTCCTATAACTGCCCTCCACACAGTGTAATGCTCCTATAACTGCCCTCCACACAGTATAATGCCCCTATAACTGCCCTCCACACAGTATAATGCCTCCATAACTGCCCTCCACACAGTATAATGCCCCCATAACAGCCCTCCACACAGTATAATGCCCCTATAACTGCACTCCACACAGTATAATGTCCCCATAACTGCCCTCCACACAGTATAATGCCCCTATAACTGCCCTCCACACAGTATAATGCCTCCATAACTGCCCTCCACACAGTATAATGCCCCTATAACTGCCCTCCACACAGTATAATGCCCCCATAACTGCCCTCCACACAGTATAATGCCCCCATAACTGCCCCCACACAGTATAATGCCCCCATAACTGCCCTCCACACAGTATAATACCCCTATAACTGCCCTCCACACAGTATAATGCCTCCATAACTGCCCTCCACACAGTATAATGCCCCCATAGCTTCCCCCACACAGTATAATGCCCCCATAGCTGCCCCCACACAGTATAATGCCCCTATAACTGCCCTCCACACAGTATAATGCTCCTATAACTGCCCTCCACACAGTGTAATGCTCCTATAACTGCCCTCCACACAGTATAATGCCCCTATAACTGCCATCCACACAGTATAATGCCCCTATAACTGCCTCCACACAGTATAATGCCCCCATAGCTGCCCTCCACACAGTATAATGCCACTATAACTGCCCTCCACACAGTATAATGCCCCTATAACTGCCTCCACACAGTATAATGCCCCCATAGCTGCCCCCACACAGTATAATGCTTCTATAACTGCCCTCCACACAGTATAATTCCCCCATAGCTGCCCCCACACAGTATAATGCTCCTATAACTGCCCTCCACACAGTATAATGCCCCTATAACTGCCCTCCACACAGTATAATGCCCCCATAACTGCCCTCCACACAGTATAATGCCCCTATAACTGCCTCCACACAGTATAATGCCCCCATAACTGCCCTCCACACAGTATAATGCCCCCATAGCTTCCCCCACACAGTATAATGCCCCCATAGCTGCCCCCACACAGTATAATGCCCCTATAACTGCCCTCCACACAGTATAATGCTCCTATAACTGCCCTCCACACAGTGTAATGCTCCTATAACTGCCCTCCACACAGTATAATGCCCCTATAACTGCCCTCCACACAGTATAATGCCCCTATAACTGCCATCCACACAGTATAATGCCCCTATAACTGCCTCCACACAGTATAATGCCCCCATAGCTGCCCTCCACACAGTATAATGCCACTATAACTGCCCTCCACACAGTATAATGCCCCTATAACTGCCTCCACACAGTATAATGCCCCCATAGCTGCCCCCACACAGTATAATGCCCCCATAACTGCCCTCCACACAGTATAATGTCCCCATAACTGCCCTCCACACAGTATAATGCCCCTATAACTGCCCTCCACACAGTATAATTCCCCCATAGCTGCCCCCACACAGTATAATGCTCCTATAACTGCCCTCCACACAGTATAATGCCCCTATAACTGCCCTCCACACAGTATAATGCCCCCATAACTGCCCTCCACACAGTATAATGCCCCTATAACTGCCTCCACACAGTATAATGCCCCCATAACTGCCCTCCACACAGTATAATGCCCCTATAACTGCCTCCACACAGTATAATGCCCCCATAGCTGCCTCCACACAGTATAATGCCCCTATAACTGCCCTCACACAGTATAATGCCCCTATAACTGCCCTCCACACAGTATAATGCCCCCATAACTGCCCTCCACACAGTATAATGCCCCTATAACTGCACTCCACACAGTATAATGTCCCCATAACTGCCCTCCACACAGTATAATGCCCCTATAACTGCCCTCCACACAGTATAATACCCCTATAACTGCCCTCCACACAGTATAATGCCTCCATAACTGCCCTCCACACAGTATAATGCCCCCATAGCTGCCCCCACACAGTATAATGCTCCTATAACTGCCCTCCACACAGTATAATGCCCCTATAACTGCCCTCCACACAGTATAATACCCCTATAACTGCCCTCCACACAGTATAATGCCCCCATAGCTGCCTCCACACAGTATAATGCCCCCATAGCTGCCTCCACACAGTATAATGCCCCTATAACTGCCCTCCACACAGTATAATGCCCCTATAACTGCCATCCACACAGTATAATGCCCCTATAACTGCCTCCACACAGTATAATGCCCCCATAGCTGCCCTCCACACAGTATAATGCCACTATAACTGCCCTCCACACAGTATAATGCCCCTATAACTGCCTCCACACAGTATAATGCCCCCATAGCTGCCCCCACACAGTATAATGCTTCTATAACTGCCCTCCACACAGTATAATGCCCCCATAGCTGCCCCCACACAGTATAATGCTCCTATAACTGCCCTCCACACAGTATAATGCCCCTATAACTGCCTCCACACAGTATAATGCCCCCATAGCTGCCCCCACACAGTATAATGCCCCTATAACTGCCTCCACACAGTATAATGCCCCCATAGCTGCCTCCACACAGTATAATGCCCCCATAACTGCCTCCACACAGCATAATGCCCCTATAACTGCCTCCACACAGTATAATGCCCCTATAACTGCCCTCCACACAGTATAATGCCCCCATAACTGCCCTCCACACAGTATAATGCCCCTATAACTGCCTCCACACAGTATAATGCCCCCATAACTGCCCTCCACACAGTATAATGCCCCTATAACTGCCCTCCACACAGTATAATGCCCCCATAACTGCCCTCCACACAGTATAATGCCCCTATAACTGCACTCCACACAGTATAATGTCCCCATAACTGCCCTCCACACAGTATAATGCCCCTATAACTGCCCTCCACACAGTATAATACCCCTATAACTGCCCTCCACACAGTATAATGCCTCCATAACTGCCCTCCACACAGTATAATGCCCCCATAGCTGCCCCCACACAGTATAATGCTCCTATAACTGCCCTCCACACAGTATAATGCCCCTATAACTGCCCTCCACACAGTATAATGCCCCTATAACTGCCATCCACACAGTATAATGCCCCTATAACTGCCTCCACACAGTATAATGCCCCCATAGCTGCCCTCCACACAGTATAATGCCACTATAACTGCCCTCCACACAGTATAATGCCCCTATAACTGCCTCCACACAGTATAATGCCCCCATAGCTGCCCCCACACAGTATAATGCTTCTATAACTGCCCTCCACACAGTATAATGCCCCCATAGCTGCCCCCACACAGTATAATGCTCCTATAACTGCCCTCCACACAGTATAATGCCCCTATAACTGCCTCCACACAGTATAATGCCCCCATAGCTGCCCCCACACAGTATAATGCTCCTATAACTGCCCTCCACACAGTATAATGCCCCCATAGCTGCCTCCACACAGTATAATGCCCCCATAGCTGCCCCCACACAGTATAATGCCCCTATAACTGCCCTCCACACAGTATAATGCCCCCATAACTGCCCTCCACACAGTATAATGCCCCTATAACTGCCTCCACACAGTATAATGCCCCCATAACTGCCCTCCACACAGTATAATGCCCCCATAGCTGCCTCCACACAGTATAATGCCCCCATAACTGCCCTCCACACAGCATAATGCCCCTATAACTGCACTCCACACAGTATAATGCCCCCATAACTGCCCTCCACACAGTATAATGCCCCTATAACTGCCTCCACACAGTATAATGCCCCCATAGCTGCCCCCACACAGTATAATGCCCTATAACTGCCCCCCACACAGTATAATGCCCTATAACTGCCCTCCACACAGTATAATGCCCTATAACTGCCCTCCACACAGTATAATGCCCCTATAACTGCCCTCACACAGTATAATGCCCCTATAACTGCCCTCCACACAGTATAATGCCCCCATAGCTGCCTCCACACAGTATAATGCCCCCATAACTGCCTTCCACACAGTATAATGCCCCTATAACTGCACTCCACACAGTATAATGTCCCCATAACTGCCCTCCACACAGTATAATGCCCCTATAACTGCCCTCCACACAGTATAATGCCCCTATAACTGCCCTCCACACAGTATAATGCCCCTATAACTGCCTCCACACAGTATAATGCCCCCATAGCTGCCCCCACACAGTATAATGCCCTATAACTGCCCTCCACACAGTATAATGCCCTATAACTGCCCTCCACACAGTATAATGCCCCTATAACTGCCCTCACACAGTATAATGCCCCTATAACTGCCCTCCACACAGTATAATGCCCCCATAGCTGCCTCCACACAGTATAATGCCCCCATAACTGCCTTCCACACAGTATAATGCCCCTATAACTGCACTCCACACAGTATAATGTCCCCATAACTGCCCTCCACACAGTATAATGCCCCTATAACTGCCCTCCACACAGTATAATGCCCCTATAACTGCCCTCCACACAGTATAATGCCCCTATAACTGCCTCCACACAGTATAATACCCCTATAACTGCCCTCCACACAGTATAATGTCCCTATAACTGCACTCCACACAGTATAATGTCCCCATAACTGCCCTCCACAGTATAATGCCCCTATAACTGCCCTCCACACAGTATAATGCCCCTATAACTGCCCTCCACACAGTATAATACCCCTATAACTGCCCTCCACACAGTATAATGTCCCTATAACTGCACTCCACACAGTATAATGTCCCCATAACTGCCCTCCACACAGTATAATGCCCCTATAACTGCACTCCACACAGTATAATGTCCCCATAACTGCCCTCCACACAGTATAATACCCCTATAACTGCCCTCCACACAGTATAATGCCCCTATAACTGCCCTCCACACAGTATAATGCCCCTATAACTGCCTCCACACAGTATAATGCCTCCATAACTGCCCTCCACACAGTATAATGCCCCCATAGCTGCCCCCACACAGTATAATGCTCCTATAACTGCCCTCCACACAGTATAATGCCCCTATAACTGCCCTCCACACAGTATAATGCCCCTATAACTGCCATCCACACAGTATAATGCCCCTATAACTGCCTCCACACAGTATAATGCCCCCATAGCTGCCCCCACACAGTATAATGCTCCTATAACTGCCCTCCACACAGTATAATGCCCCTATAACTGCCTCCACACAGTATAATGTCCCCATAGCTGCCCCCACACAGTATAATGCTCCTATAACTGCCCTCCACACAGTATAATGCCCCCATAACTGCCTCCACACAGTATAATGCCCCCATAACTGCCCTCCACACAGTATAATGTCCCCATAACTGCCCTCCACACAGTATAATGCTCCTATAACTGCCCTCCACACAGTATAATGCCCCTATAACTGCACTCCACACAGTATAATGCCCCTATAACTGCCTCCACACAGTATAATGTCCCCATAACTGCCCTCCACACAGTATAATGTCCCTATAACTGCCCTCCACACAGTATAATGCCCCCATAACTGCCCTCCACACAGTATAATGCCCCCATAACTGCCCTCCACACAGTATAATGTCCCCATAACTGCCCTCCACACAGTATAATGCCCCCATAGCTGCCCCCACACAGTATAATGCCCCCATAACTGCCCTCCACACAGTATAATGCCCCCATAGCTGCCCCCACACAGTATAATGCCCCCATAACTGCCCTCCACACAGTATAATGCTCCTATAACTGCCCTCCACACAGTATAATGTCCCCATAACTGCCCTCCACACAGTATAATGCCCCTATAACTGCCCTCCACACAGTATAATGCCCCCATAACTGCCCTCCACACAGTATAATGTCCCCATAACTGCCCTCCACACAGTATAATGTCCCCATAACTGCCCTCTACACAGTATAATGTCCCTATAACTGCCCTCCACACAGTATAATGCCCCTATAACTGCCCTCCACACAGTATAATGCCCCCATAGCTGCCCCACACAGTATAATGTCCCCATAACTGCCCTCCACACAGTATAATGTCCCCATAACTGCCCTCCACACAGTATAATGTCCCCATAACTGCCCTCCACACAGTATAATGTCCCCATAACTGCCCTCCACACAGTATAATGTCCCCATAACTGCCCTCCACACAGTATAATGTCCCCATAACTGCCCTCCACACAGTATAATGCCCCTATAACTGCGCTCCACACAATGTAATGCAGTGATGTCATCGCGCCTGTCTGCACCGAGCCGTGAGCGGCCGGCGTTACACAGTGAATGATAGAGTGGGGGGCTCCCTGCTCCACCATTGTATTCAACTGTATCTGTGTCCTGAGGAAACCGGGGAAAAAACAAGCTCGAATCGCGCGAGATGCTGTCGGTTATCTACGCTGGATTTTATTTTTTTTACAATTAATTTCCCAGCCCTAGTCTGGAGTCAATCAGCTCATCAGTTTTATTATTACAGTAAAATTCCTGTAATTCACCATCCAATAATCCAGAAAGTCTGATAATCCAGCGCTTGTTTCTAGTACAGGATTGTAAAATGATTCTCTGATCTCACAAGAGCGAGCGTAGAGGACGGAGCAGCGAGATCTGCAGATTATAGGAGGCCATAATTACTGTAATAGAGGTGCAGCGAGATCTGCAGATTATAGGAGGCCATAATTACTGTAATAGAGGTGCAGCATGATCTGCAGATTATAGGAGGCCATAATTACTGTAAAAGAGGTGCAGCGAGATCTGCAGATTATAGGAGGCCATGATTACTGTAATAGAGGTGCAGCGAGATCTGCAGATTATAGGAGGCCATAATTACTGTAATAGAGGTGCAGCGAGATCTGCAGATTATAGGAGGCCATAATTACTGTAATAGAGGAGCAGCGAGATCTGCAGATTATAGGAGGCCATAATTACTGTAATAGAGGTGCAGCGAGATCTGCAGATTATAGGAGGCCATAATTACTGTAATAGAGGTGCAGCATGATCTGCAGATTATAGGAGGCCATAATTACTGTAATAGAGGTGCAGCATGATCTGCAGATTATAGGAGGCCATAATTACTGTAAAAGAGGTGCAGCGAGATCTGCAGATTATAGGAGGCCATAATTACTGTAATAGAGGTGCAGCGAGATCTGCATTTTATAGGAGGCCATAATTACTGTAATAGAGGTGCAGCGAGATCTGCAGATTATAGGAGGCCATAATTACTGTAATAGAGGTGCAGCGAGATCTGTAGATTATAGGAGGCCATAATTACTGTAATAGAGGTGCAGCATGATCTGCAGATTATAGGGGGCCATAATTACTGTAATAGAGGTTCAGCGAGATCTGCAGATTATAGGAGGCCATAATTACTGTAATAGAGGTGCAGCGAGATCTGCAGATTATAGGAGGCCATAATTACTGTAATAGAGGTGCATCGAGATCTGCAGATTATAGGAGGCGATAATTACTGTAATAGAGGTGCAGCGAGATCTGCAAGATTATAGGAGGCCTTAATTACTGTAATAGAGGTGCAGCATGATCTGCAGATTATAGGGGGCCATAATTACTGTAATAGAGGTTCAGCGAGATCTGCATTTTA